>NC_082723.1:27063225-27363225 GCF_030144855.1 Hypanus sabinus | reverse complement strand
GTTCAATACCCACCACTGCCTGTAACGAGTCTGTACATTCTCCCCATGACTGTGAGGGTTTCCTCTGGCTGCTCCAGTTTCCTCCCACATCCCAGACGTACAGGTTTGAAGGTTAATTGGTGATTGTAAATTGTCCCGTAAATAGTCCATGAATTAGGGTTGCTGGATGGTGAAGCTTGAAGGGCCAGAGGGCCTGTTCTGTGCTGTATCTCAATAAGTAAATACAAATAAAAGCCATTGCACTGGGGGAGTTCCACTCCCTCGACCTCGGAAATCTGGGTCCAGTGGTACGAGTGGTCTTCACAATTGGGGCCTTCCTTGGTCGCAGTGGACGACCATGATATCTTCTGTGCCTCATCATGCCCTTCGCTCTCCATAGAGCATTGCAGAACCGTCTTCCTGGCTGTTGTGTTGACCTCAACTGCCCAGTGCACACCAGAGCTGGATTGGCATGCTAGGACAGGGTTGTCCCTATCTCACTGGGGTACCAGCCCATATGGCTATCTTCACCTGGTTTAGTCCACCTGTCGAAGGGGTGTACCAGGGTGCAAACTACTACTTGGAGCCACAGGTGAGAACTGTGTGTCCAGTGGGGACCAAAAGTGAGTGAGCTGCCCCAGAATGGACATGACAAGCCCCTTACCAGAGGTGCTACCCCTACCTGGACATCCCACACACTTGAAAAGTCTTAGTACGTCAGACCATAAGATGTAGGAGCATAATTAGGCCACTCAACCCATCAAGTTTGCTCTACCATTCCACCTTGGCTGACTTATCAACCCTCTCAACCCCTTTCTCCTGCCTTCTCTCTGTAATCTTTGACTTGTTTTTTTGAGGTTTCCATCTTTATATTACTTGGAATTAGCTAGATCTCTGTCCTCTCATGGGAAGTCATGCCTCTGGCAAGGTCAGTGCCAGGCACTCAGTCACACCTCACCCTTCCCCTCCCACCTATTGCCCTCAATGTTGGTAGTGTTATGGCAGAGTGATACAATGCATGATCTGCTGACCCCTTTCAGACAGCCACGTGGCTGGGGGTCTGGACTCATGTGTGGACCAGACATGGGAAGGACAGCAGTCTTCACTTCCAAGGTCTACAATGGATGAGACTATCTCAGCCCTCGCCTGTCCCTTTCTGGGTGTGAATGCGATTGGAATCTATGTGGCATTCTGGGTCACACATAATGATGCGGAACCTATGGTTGTAAATCCCCTGATGTGACATTGAAGTCAGTCAGGCTATCCACTTACTGCAGCAAGGAATGATGGGAATCCTTTCAAATGGCAGCCTGCTTTGTTGAAGTCCACTGGTGTGGCTCACAGGCCTCTGCTCTCTGACCTCACAGAGTTGGTGCTGCAGATGGTACTGTAACTGTGGGACCCCATGTGCTGGCTTCCTCACCTGCTGAGGAGCTAATGCACAGGGTACTTTCATTTTATCTAGAGATTTGACACAGTAACAGGCCCCTCCGGCCCACCGAGCCCACGTCACACAATTGCACCCATGAGACCAATGAAGCTACTAGACCTGTCAATCTTTTGAATACAGGAGGAAACCGCAGCACCTGAAGGAAACCCACAGGGCCGAGGGGAAAGCCTACAAACTCCTTACGGACAGAAGAGTAATTAAACCTGGGTCGCTGGTGCTGTAATAGCATTCCAGCAAGCTTAGGATATTCTCTATGCAGATACTTTGCAGAAGGCTGAGAGTGGAGTGGCGGTGGGATTTTATTTAAGATGGCGGAATTTACAGAGAATGATGTGCTAAGTGTGGAGGCTCGTGGGTTGGTAGCTAGGGGCAGGAGGATCTCCATCCCTGTGAGTTGTGGTGGGAACGTAGATGCCCAGGAAATGGAGGAGATATGGGTGAGGGTAGTCTATGGGGATACTCCTTCCTGGCCAACTCTTGAATCCCGCACAATCCCCGTTGCTGCTCTGATCATCATCAGCGTTATGTGCCGTGTTGTTGATGTTGGTGATTAAGATCTATGACCATGATTATCCTTGGCAAATTTTTCTACAAAAGTGGTTCGTCATTGCCTTCTTTAGGGCAGTGCCTTTACAAAGAGGGTGACTCCCCCACCCCCAGCCATTATCAATACTCTTCAGAGATCGTCTGCCCGGCGTCAGTGGTCACATAACCGGGACTTTAAGCACCAGTTGCCCATTCGATCATCCTTCACCCTGACTGGGGGGACTAAGCAGGTGCAACACCCTGCCCAAGGGTGACCAGCAGGCTAACAGAGGGAAGGAGTGCCTTTGGTAGAGATGTATCTCCACCCTTCCACTCAGGTGCCCAAATGCAATCCTTAAAAGGTATGCACCTATTCGTACATGAACCTCGTGTGTCTCAGACACTGAATTCAAATGTGTGAAGTGGTTGCCTAGATATTCGTTGGTGGAATAGACTCACTGTTAGTGCACATCCTTAATAGACAATCGGATACATCGAAAGGAAAAGTTTAGCTATGTGTGTCAATGACAGGTAAGTTAAGAATGTGATACAGTGACTTTATAAGGCCAGACTTGGAGTATCGTGAGTGCCATATTTTAGGTCCCATATGTAGGAAAGAACTTGCTGACCTTGGAGATGGTCCAGGTGAGGATCACAGGAATGATTCCAGGAATGAAAAGGTGAATGTTGAAGACATTGATGGCTCTGGATTGTACTCACTGGAGTTTAGAAGAATGATGGGGAATCACATCAAAACTTAACAAATATTGAAAGGTCTTGATAGAGTGGATGTGGAGAGGATGTTTCCAATAACGGGATGTTTCCTGGAACCAGAGATTGCAGACTCAGAGTAGAGGGACATCCATTTAGAACAGAGATGAGGAGGAATTCCTTTAGTCAGAGGGTGATGAATCTGTGGAATTCATTGCCACAGACGGCTTTGAAGGCTTAGCCATTGGGTATATTTAAACTGGAGTTTGATAGGCTCTTGATTAGTAAGGATATCAAAGTTTATAGGGAGAAGGCTGGAGAATGGGGGTGAGAGGGAAAAGAAATCAGCCATGACTGAACAGCAGAGCAGACTTGATGGACTGAATGGCCCAATTCTGCTCCTATGTCTTATGGTCTAAATGGGACCTGATTAGTTGGGTCAGTACAGTCCAGTTGGGCCAAAGGGCCTATTTCTGTGTAGTATAATTCTCTGAGTTTGATATCTGATTTCCTTCTCCCACCCCCACTCCGGCAGAATAGCCAGCAGGTT
This sequence comes from Hypanus sabinus, assembly GCF_030144855.1. Classification (NCBI taxonomy): domain Eukaryota; kingdom Metazoa; phylum Chordata; class Chondrichthyes; order Myliobatiformes; family Dasyatidae; genus Hypanus; species Hypanus sabinus. Next base: position 27,360,010 of record NC_082723.1, on the reverse strand, counting down.
CCCACTTGGTGCAAGCGTGCTAGGTAGGGACTGTGCCTCTGATAACAGAGGCAGAGACTCTGATCAGGTCACTTCACTAACAAGGTTCTGTGGATTCTGCCCAACAGGTGAGAAGTGCCGTTAAGAGAATGAGAGAGAAAAAGAAAGCATTATCTTTCAAGGTGGGTATAGCAGGTTTGTAAATACCGTCGGGTAGATCGAGCTTCCTTAACCAGGAAGTGTAGTAACAGTGAATGGCAGGAGACTGTTAAGTGTTGGCATTCCGAAGATCAGAGTGGTGATAATACAGAGGAGCAACACACACAAAATGCTGGTGGAACACAGCAGGCCAGGCAGCATCTATAGGGAGAAGTACAGTCGGGCCGAGACCCTTTGTGTGTGTCACTTGAATTTCCAGCATCTGTAGATTTTCTCGTGTTTGCGTTTATAATACAGTGGATTCCAGTTAACTAAGCCATCAGCTAATCGGGCAGCCACTTATTGGGTCAACTCTTAAAATCAAAATCTAATTGAGAAAATTGCCAGGAGTCCCTTCATTTATTTGGGACACTATGCTGCTTAATTGGGACAGGAAACTGTTGCCGAACAGTTTCTAACTGTCATTGGTCCATTGCACTTGCACAACTGTTAGACTTTTTATACATTTTTAACTATTTCCATGAAACTTTGGCTAATTGGGGTAGCCATTTAATTGGGCCATAATGGTCCCATGTCCTAATTAATCTGAATCTACAAATGTTTGGACTTAAATAATAACAATAACTTATTTGTAGAGCACTTTTCATACAAGGTATGATGTAGTACAAGGTGCTTTACATTGGGGTAAAAGTGCAAACATGAAAATAAAATAAAAATCAAAAATAAAAATAAACATGGAAATAAAAGGCAAAAAGACTGGTTAAAATCAAGGTTAAATAAATAGGTTTTGAACTATTGTTTAAAATTGCCAACTGGGTCTGTATCCCTTATAGTTTTAGGTATTGAATTCCACAGGTTAGGAGTGTGGTTCAAAAAAGCTGACCTGCCAATTATCTTTTGGTTAGTTTAAATTTAAGAGACCGGCGGAAGACCTGAGAACTCGAGCAGGATTATAAAATAAAAACAATTCTGTGATATACTCCAGTCCCAGATCTTTAACAGCTTTAAAAACAAGTGAAAAAAAGTTTACAAACAATTCCAAAAGATACAAGAAGCCAATGCAGAGTAGCTAGGATGGGAGTGATATGTTCCCTCATCCTGGTTTTAGCCAGAAGTGTTAAAGTGGTCAGACCTTGGCTCCACAGGCTTTGGTGAGAACAGGCACTGACCAGGACTTGTGTTTGAGAAGCTGGAGTCATAACAAGTGTAAGCAAGGTGGTAGTTCAGATAGTGGAATGCTCCTCCTGTAAGATGTGGGATTTCAGGGTGCCTACAAGTCTCCCTGATGACTACATCTGCAGGAAGTGCATCCAACTTCAGCACCTGACCGGCAGCGTCAAGGAAATGGAGCTGGAGCTGGAGGCACTCCAGAAGGCTGAAAACTTCATAGAGGAATCTTTTACTGGGATGGTCGCACCCAGAGGGCAGGCTTCAGATAGTAGACGGCTGAACACCAGGAGAAGTGAGGGAGGGAGTCAGCATTCAGTGCAGGTTCCTCTGTGTCCACTCCTCTCAGCAACAAGTATACCCCTTTGAATGGGAGGGGCATGACCAATCAGGGCACAGCAGCAGCAGCCAACCCAGTGGCACTGTAGCCAGTTCAGCAGGACAGGGTAAGTCAGGTAGAGCAATGATAGGAGACTCAGTAGATTGTGGGATGGACAGGAAACCTGTGGTCGTGAAAGAGATGCCAAGATGGTGTGCTGCCTCCCAGGTGCTGGGTCCCAGATGTCTCACAGTGGCTGCAGAAGGTTCTCAAGAGGGAGGGTGAGCAGCCAGACGTTGTGGTGTACATTGGCACCAATGACATGGGTGCGGTGAGTATAGGGAGTTATGAAAGAAGCTGAAGAATAGGACCTCCAAAATAGTCATCTCTGGATTACTCCCAAAACTACTTGCTAGTCAGAGCAGGAATGGGATGATAGTACAGATGAATGAGTGGCTGAGGAAGTGATGCAGGGGGCAGGGTTTCTGATTTCTGGACAGTTGGGATCTCTTCTGGAGAAGGTATGACCTGTATGAAAAGGATGGGTTACACCTGAACCCCAGGGGGATAAATATACTTGGGGTAAGTTTGCTAGAGCTGCTGAAGAGGGATTACACTAAGTTGGCAGGGGGAGGAAAGCAGAGTGGTGAGGATGGTACAGTTGGCAGACAAGTCAATGCAATGTGTAGTGAGACTGCAAGCGAGGACAGGCAGATGGTAGGATGAAATTACAGTCAGTAAAATAACATGGGAGCAAAATCAAAAAGGGTGATGAAAACAGGACTGAAGGTGGTACATTTGAATGCACACAGTATACAGAATAAGGGAGATAATCTTGTAGTGCAGTTAGAGATTAGAAGGTATGATGTTGTGGACATCACTGAATCGTGGCTGAAAGAAGATCATGGTTGGGAGATTAACATCCAAGAATATACACTATATTGAAAGAACAGACAGGTACACAAAGGGAGTAGGGAGGCTTTGTTGGTAAAAAATGAAATCAAATCCTTAGAAAGAGGTCACATAGGATTGGAAGATGTAGAGTCCTTGTCGATAGAGTTAAGAGCTACAAGGGTATAAAGACCCTGACGAGAGTTATATACAGGCCAGGATGTGGGTTACAAATTACAATGGGAGATAGGAAAGACATGTAAAAAGGGCAATGTTATGATTGTCATTGGGGATTTCAAATTGCAGGTAGGTTGGGAAAATCCAGTTGGTGCTGGATACCAAGAAAAGGAAATTGTAGAATGCCTACAAGATGGTTTTTTGGAGCAGCTTATGGCTAGGCTCCCTAGGGGACAGGCAATTCTTGTTTGAGTGTTATGTATTGAACCATATTTGATTAGGGAGCTTAAGGTAAAGGAACCCTTGGGAGACAGTGATCATAATATATAGAATTCACTCTGCAGTTTGAGAGGGAGAAGATAAAGTCAGACGCATCAAGTATAGTAGAGGGAATCACAGACGCATGGGATAAGAGCTAGCCAAGGTTACTACGAAGGGGACACAAGCAGGGTTGACAGCAGAGCAGCAATGGCTAAAGTTTCTGGGACCCATTTGGAAGGCACTGGATAGATACGTCCCAAAGATGAAGAAGTATTCTAAAAGGAGGGCAAGATAACTGTGAGTGACAAAGGAAGTCAAAGACAGCATAAAAGCAAAAGAGCATATTTAATACTGTATAGCAAAAATAAGTGGGAAGTTAGAGGATTGGGAAGCTTTTAAAACCAACAGAAGGCAACTAAAAAAGTATAAGGAGAGTAAAGATGAAATAGTAAGGTAAGCTAGCCAATAATATCAAAGAGAATACCAAATGTTTATCAGATATTTAAAGAGTAAAAGAGAGGCAAGAGTGGATTTTGGAAAGTGATGCTGGAGAGATAGTAATGGGGACAAATTTAACAGGTATTTTCTGTCAGTCTTCGCTGTGAAAGACACTAGCAGTATGCCAGAGATTCGAAAGTGTCAGGGGGCAGATGTGAGTGCAATTGCTATTATTAAGGGAAACTAAAATGTCTGAGCGTAGGTAAGTTACCTGGACCAGGTGGACTGCACCCCAGGGTTCTGAATGAGGTAGCTAAAGGTAGCTAAATGGTTTCAGTGGACTGGAAAATTGCAAATGTTACTCCACTCTTTTAGAAGGGAGAGAGGCAGAAGAAAGGAAATTAAGGCCAGTAACCTGACTTCAGTGATTGGAAAGATGCTGGTGTCCATTACTAAGGATGAGGTTTTGGGGTACTTGGAGGCACATGATAAAGTAGGCCATAGTCAGCATGGTTTTCTTAAGGGGAAACCTTGCTTGACAAATCTGTTGGAGTTTTTTGAGGAAATAACAGACAGGATAGACAAAGGAGAGACAGTGGATGTTCTTTACTTGGACTTTCAGAAGGCCTTTGATAAGGTGCCACATATGATTCTGTTTAACAAGATAAGAGCTCATGGTAACACAGGAAAGGTACAAGCATGGATAAAAGATTGGCTGACTGGAAGGAATCGGAATAAAGGGGGCCTTTTCTGGTTGGCAGCCAGAGGCTAGAGTTGTTCCACTGGGGTCTGTGTTAGGAGGGCTGCTTTTCACCTTATAGTCAACAAGTTGTGTGATGGAATTGATAGCATTCTGGCCCAGTATGCAGATGATACAAAGACAGATGGAGATACAGGTAGTGTTGAAGAAGCAGGAGGTCTGCAGGACGACTTGGACAGATTGGGAGAATGTGCAAAGAAGAGCAAGATGGAATATAGTGTAGGGAAGTGTACGGTCATGCTGGTTAGTAGAAGGAATAAACGCTATTTTCTAAATAGGAGAAAATTCAAAAGTCAGAGTTGTATAGAAGCCCTTGTGCTGGATTCCCTAAGGATTAACTTGCAGGTTAAGTCGGTGAGGAAGAAGGCAAGCACAATGTTAGCATTCATTTTGAGAGGACTAGAATATAAAAGCAATGCTGAGGCTTTTTAAGTCATTGGTCAGACCTCACTTGGTGCATTGTGAGCAGTTTTGGGCCCATTATCTAAGAAAAGATGTGCTGGCATTGGAGGGGATCCAGAGGAGATTCACGAGAATGATTCTGGGAATGAAAGGGTTAAGGTACATGGAGCATTTGATGACTTTGGCCCTTTATTCATTGGAATTTAGAAGGATGAGGGGGGGATCTCATTGAAATCTATTGAATATGGAAGGGCCTAGACAGACTAAATGTAGAGAGGATGTTTCCTATAATGGAACTCTAGGACCAGAGAGCACAGCCTCAGAATGGAGGGTCATCCATTTAGAACAGAGACAAGGAGGAATTGCTTTAGCCAGAGGGTGGTGAATCTGTGCAAGTCATTGCCACAGGAGGCTGTGGAGGCCACGCCATTGGGCATATTCAAAGTGGAGGTTGATAGGTTCTTGGTTAGTCAGAACATCAAAGGTTATGGAGAGAAGGCAGGAGAATGGGGTTGAGAGGGGTAATAAATCAGCCATAATTGAATAGCAGAGCAGACTTGATGGGCCAACTAGCCTAATTCAGTTCCTCTTTCTTATGGTCATAAAGTCCAGCAGCAATGATCTAAATGAGTTGAAAGTTTGTCAATAGATTGCTTTGGACAGCCAGTAAAAAGTGCATTGGTGTGAATTGTTCAGCATCATTACATGACAGAAACAGAAATAACTTTGCAATATTTCCTAAGTGTAGAAATGCTGCTGTAGTCACTTTCTTTATGGCTATTTAAAATTCAAATCTGAATCAAGGATAACACCCAAACTTGTCACTTCAGATTTTACAAGAGCCATCTTCCCAAGTTTATCAAGAAGTTTATCTCTCTTGACTTTATCCATGCACTTGTAGAAAAAAATAACATTCAAAACAACTGGAATGTTGGTCTTTATTCAAAATCAAAGTCAAGTTTATTGTCACAAGTACAAATACATGTATGCACAGGTGCGATGAAAAACTTACTTGTAGCAGCATCACAGAATCAAAGAAGCATTCACCAGAAAAGCATAAATTGAGCAAATTGTACACATTTTTATAAGAAAACTACAACTAGAATAGAAAAGTACAATGTCCATTGTATGCAAAATGATAGAAGTGGTCACAGCGTGAGATAGGAATGAGGTAGCGATTGGGGCTGTTGGTTCAAGAATCAAATGATTGAAAGGAAGTATAAACACAAGAGAGTCTGCAGGTGCTGGAAATCTTGAGCAACACACGCAGAATGCTGGAGAAACTCAGCAGATCAGGCAGCCATCTCCTGTCACCAGGCAGGAGGTACAAGAGCCTTAGGTACCACACCACCAGGTTCAGGAATGTATTTACCATTCCACTATCAGGCTCTTGAACTAGTATGGATAATTTTGTTCACCTTAACTCTAAACTGACTTCACAACCTACAGACCCACTTTCAAGGACTCTACAACTCATGTTCTCAGTATGATTAACTTATTTATATATTGGTTTTATTTACTAATTGCACAATTTGTACTCTTTTGCACATTGGTTGTTTGTCCGTCTTGTTTATTTATAGTTTTTCAAAAATTCTATTGTACCGCTTTAGTTTATTGGAAATGCCTGCAAGAAAATTAATCTCAAGGTCATATATGGTAACATAGACTTACTTAGATAATAAATTTACTTTGACTTTGGCTCGCTGTAACCATGTGCCGTTTCTACTGCAGAGTTGTACAAACTCCAGGCCTTCGAGCTGCCCATCAGGTCTGAGAACAACCCCCACACTTAGTGCTGGAGAATGTTCCGTTCCCCCGCCTGCGAGGGATGCTTCAAACTCACCCATCTCAACCAAGAGATCAACTGTCAGTGAAGGTAACCAGTTAACCCTGGTATTTCTACACTTCCATCCCCATTGCCCACTCTCACCCTTGTGGAAAATCAACATAAAACTACAAAACACACTGCAACCCCTAACCCTTTTACTCTGGATTCTCCTCCATTCTTTCATGGGCATGCCACGTTAGTGCTGGATGTGTGGTGACACCTTCAGGCTGTCCTTAGCTCATCCTCAGGTTGTGTTGGTGATTAAGATCTATCCTGTGCCCAACATAATTGATGCCATTATGGAGAAGGGGCGCCAGTGGCTATACTTCACTAGGAGTTTGAAGAGATTTGGTATGAGGCCAGACTCCAGTAAGTTTCTACAGACGTACCATGGAGAGCATTCTAACTGGTTCCATCACCGTCCGGTATGGAGGGGCCACTGTACAGGATCAGAAATAGCTGCAGAAAGTTGTAAACTCAGCCAGCTCCATTATAGGCACTAGCCTCCTCACCATCAAGAAAATCTTCAAAAGGTGATGCCTCTAAAAAGCAGCATCCATCATTAAGAACCCCCATCACTCAGGATATGCCCCGTTCTTATTACTGCCATCAGAGAGGAGGTACAGGAGCCTGAAGACACACACTCAACATTTTGAGAACAACTTCTTCCCCTCTGCCATCGGATTTATGAACAGTCTGTGAATTCGTGAACACTGCCTCGCTATTCTGCTCTCTTTTTGCATGGCTTATTTATATATATTTCACACAAAACAACAAATTTCATGTCATCTGCTAATGATAAACCTGATTCTGATTCTAACATAAATGACATATTTCACTGTACATTTAAATGTACGTGTAGTAAGTAAGTGAATCTCAGTCTGAATCTTGCTTTCCAGTCCTGATGAAGGGTCTCAGCCTGAAATGTCGACTGTTTATTCCCTTCTGTAGGTGCTGCCTGACCCGCTGAGTTCCTTCAGTGATTTTGTGTGTGTTGCTAACATGTCTTTCTTTGATTATGTTCCCCCTAAGTGCTTTGTTACTTCAAGGTCTACTCCCTCAACACAGAACAGTGTAACTGGCTCTTCGGCCCACAAACTCTGTGCTAGTCATGATGCTAACCTAAACTTTTTCTGTCTGTACATGCCTTCATCATCATCATTATGTGTCATATGATGTGAGCGATCATGGTCTTTCCATGACTCTTAGTGTTCTTGGCAAATTCTTCTACAGAGGCCATTTGTCATTACCTTCTTCTGGGTACTGTCTTTACAAGATGGTGACTCAGCCATCATCCATACTCTTCAGAGATTATCTGCCTGGTGTCTGTGGTTGCATAACCAGGACTTACGATACACACCAGTTGCTCATACGACTTTGCACTGTTTGCTCCCATGGGTTCCTATGATGGGGGGCTAAGCTGATGCTATACTTTGCCCAATGGTGAACCTGCAGGCTAGCGGAGGGAAGGAGCACCTTACACCTCCTTTGGTAGAGATGCATCTCCACCCACGTGTCCCTCTAGGCCAGGGGTCAGCAACCTTTACCACTGAAAGAGCCATATGGACCCGTTTCCCACAGAAAAGAAAACACTGGGAGCCATAAAACCTGTTTGACATTTAAAATGAAATAACACTGCATACAACGTTTTTTTTGGCCTTATGCTATGTATAAACAAACTATAATGTGTTGCATTTATGAAATCGATGAACTCCTGCAGAGAAAACGAAATTACATTTCTGCATGCAACAAAAACATTTTGAACTCCGAAAAAAAGACGTTGGGTTGAAGGTTACTTTTAAGTAAAATACTCAATGTCTATTTGAGTCCTTCTTGTATTTATGAAAAACGCCGAACTTAAATTGTCCGCCAGCAGCAAACCAAAAATAACGTCAGCCAGCTGTCAACCTGAAAAATAAAAGGGCTATTTCACTGAACAATGAAAAAATATGAAAATATGTAAAATAGTAGGCAGTTAAAATATTTATCATACTTGGTTAATGGGATTTCTGCTCCTGGACCTCAGCGCACAGCGTCTGCACATCAGGGCTGTATGATGTCCCCTTCATCTTTACACAGGATCGCAAGCTGTCATCTGTGAGGCGTGCGCGATGTTTGTTTTTAACAAAGTTCATGTTGGAGAACACCTGCTCACATACATATGTGGATCCAAAGATCGGGGATAGCATTCCATGTTTTGAGCACAAGTTTGTCCGTTTGGGGAGGTTTTCAATATAACTCCATCTGAGCAAGAACAGCCTTCTGACGGGCAACATCTTCAAGGTCTGCTGTCAAGCGTCTAAACTTGGACACCCATATGTCTTTGTCGGCTGTGTCGGCCAGTTCCATCTCCAGATCAGGTTGACTCACACCTGCCAGTGCTGTCGTATTCAGTAGGGATGGTTCGATGCTTAGGGGAGTAGCGGGTGTCAGGCATTGGCAGTGGTGACATATTAATAGTGATAAAAAACACGTTGTGGTGTGCTACACGCAGCGCTAAAATAACGACACAGAGTCGGTAAACTGCTGTCAAAGATAACTATTCGAACTAAACAGCCTTGCTTTTAAGCCTCCCTCAACCCTCCCCCCCACCCCTTAGGCACGGATGCTCCAAAAGACACGTACTCACAAACCCCCGTAGGCTATCTCCCTTAGCTGGAACGCTGGCTAATTGTGAGCCGGTTCGGATGTGCCAGGAAATGGGTCGCCACAATGTTTTATTTAGATTGTACAAGATCACCATAATCTTCAAACTTAGAATTACATTTCAAAAACTAACAAACTAACATAAAATACATTTTAATTAAATACTCATCATTTATTTTCCAAAGCCACAGGGAGCCGCAGCACAGAGGTGAAAGCGTCGCATGCGGCTCCGGAGCCGCGGGTTGCCGACCCCTGCTCTAGGCCATGAATATTCACGTGTCTATGTGCATTTACCTCACCACTATCGTATCTGCTTCTATCACTACCCCTGGCGGCCTATTCCACGCACCTTCCATTCCCTGTGTAAGATAACTTGCCCTGCACATCTCCTTTAAACTTACCCCTCCCACGTTTAATGCTTGCCCTCTCGTATTTCTGGGAGAAAGATTCCAACTGTCTATCCCATCTATTGCTCTCACCGCTGCCATCAGGGAGGAGGTTCAGGAATCTAAAGACACACAATCAATGCTTTAGACTGGCTTCTTCCCCTCAGCCATCAGATTTCTGAATGGACAATGAAACAAAGTACACTACCTCATTTTTTTTCAACACTGCTTATTTAATTTAATTTTTAAAAACATGTTGATTGTTCGATTGAAATACAGCATGGAATCAGCCCTACTGGTCCTTCGAGCCGAGCCACGCAGCAATCCCCAGATTTAACCCTAGCCTAATCACAGGACAATTTACAATGACCAAGTAACCTACCAACCGGCACGACTTTGGAATGTGGGAGGAAACCGGAGCACCCGAAGGAAACCCACGTGGTCACGGGGAGAACGTACAAGCTCCTTACTGGCAGCGGTGGGAATTGAACCCGGATCACTGGTACCACAAAGCGTTGCGCTAATGTACCACCCCGCTGTAGTGTAGTGGTTAGCACAATGCCTTAGAGTACCAGCTAACCATAATGTCAATGCATGCCCCTAGAACATCTGGGAAAAAGTTTCCATGTATCTATTCCTCACATTGTTACTATGAAGGAGGAGGTACAGGAGCCTGAAGACACACACTCAGTGTTTCAGGAACAGCTTCTTCCCCTCCGCCAAAATATTTCTGAATGGACAATGAACCCAGGTATACTACCTCATTATTTTTTGCTCTCTTTTTGCATTAAAAAATAAATTAATGTTTTTTAAATGTATTTCTTATTGTAATTTACAGATTTTTATTATTATGTACTGCAATGTCCTGCTGCTGAACAACAAATTTCATGACACGTGCCTGTGATATCCAACCTGATTCTGATTCTAATATTACTTATAACCCTTCATCAGCTCTCCCCCTCAGCCTCAACAATCCAAGAAAAACAGCCCACATTTGCCCAAACTTTAGTTATACCCTCTAATCGATTGTGCTGAGTATTAATCACACACTGACTCCGATTCTTGCCCTGCCTCTCTAATTGTGACTCTTTCTGATTTTAGACAAAGCAAAGGCATTCCGTGGGGAACTGGGAGCGGAAGGTCTGACACGATCGTCAACAAACACAACCGCAGATAAAAAAGTAAGTTATGGTCAACAAATGGATGTAAGATTCATCTGGATGATCACATGGTTAACGAGATCAACAAATTTGCAAATGGGACCAAGATTGGCCACGTGGTGGGCAGCAAGGAAAACTATCAAAGCTTGCCATGGAATCGGTCCAGCTGGAAAAAATGGGCTGAGAAAGAGCAGATGGAATTTAATGCAGGCAAGTTCAAGGAGTTGCGCTTTGGTAGGGACCAGCCAGGGTAGGACTAATAGGATAAATGGTCGGTCGGTCACTGAGGAGTGCAGTAGAACAAAGGAGTCTGAGAACACAGACCCATAATCCCTTGAAAAGTGTTTTCACTGGGAGAAAGGGTTGTAAAGAAAACTTTTGGCACTTTGGCTTTCATAAATCAATGTGTTGAGTAAAGGGGTTGGTGTGTTACGTTGAAGTTGTAAATGATGTTGGTGAGGCCTAACTTGGAGTATTGAGTCCAGTCTTGGTCACCTACTTTCACTAAGCTTGAAAGAGTGCAGGAAAAAAATTACAAGCATGTTGCTGGAACTTGAGAACCTGAGTTATAGGGAAAGGTTGAGTAGGTTAGGACATCATTCCCTGGAGCATAGGAGAGTGACGGGGTATTTCACAGAGGTGTACAATTTATCAGGGGTACAGACAGGGTAAATGCAAGCAGGCTTTTTCCACTCAGACTGGGAAAGGCTAGAAGTTAAGGTTCTAGGTTAAGGGTGAAAGGTAAAATGTTGAAAGGGAATTTGAGTGGGAGCTTCTTTACTCTGAGGGTGGTGAGATTGTGAAATGAGCTGTCAGCAGAAGTTGTGGATTCAATTTCAATATTTAAAATACGTTTGGACAGGTACATGGATGGGAGGGGTGTGGGGGTCTATGGCCCAGGTCCACGTTGATAGGACTAGGCGGAACAAAATTTCAGCAGAGGCTGGACGGGCTGAAGGGTTTGTTTCAGTGCTCTAGTGCTCTATGACCATTTGGCCCTAAAGAAAGCCTCCCATTGCCAGTGCTCCTTTTAGGGCGTCAGGATGTTTAACTATTTATAGCTACTGTTATCTTTATTAGAGTGTTAGATTGATCTGAGATGAGGTTAAAGGGTCAGCAGAACGTCGTGGGGTGAAGAGTTTGTATGTTCTATCATCACTGTCACGTTCGGATGTGTGCTTTCTGCTCATACAATAGAGTTGAATTTCTTCGCGTTCACCTGAGGACAGATATGGCCAGGGTGTAACATGGCTGTAAAGTGGCATTTCTGATAGTGCCCTGTAGTGGTTCATGAAACGCTTTACAGATCCAGCTGTAAGGTCGGGATTGGATTCCTGTCACCGTCTGTAAGGAGTTTGTACGTTCTCCCTGTGACCGTTTGGGTTTCCTCCCACATTCCAAAGATGTACGAGTTAGGGTTAGTGAGTTGTCGGCCTACTGTGCTGATACTGGAAGTACGACAACACTTACAGGCTGTCCCCAGCACATCATTGCTGAATGATTTGATGCAAACAACACATTTCACTGTCTGCTTTAATACTTCAATGCACATGTGACAAATGAAGCTAATCTTTGTCTCTTCTTTATCTTATTATCTCCATCGGCACTTTCCTTTTGTGCTGAAGCCTCGAATGAGGCTATGTGAATGAGCAGTGTGTCCCACTGACACTCATACAAGTGTAGAGTCAATAATACAAGAGATTTTGCAGATGCTGGAAATCCAGAACAAAACACAAAAAAAATGCTGGAAGAACTTAGCAGGTCAGACATATTTTATGGAAATGAATAAACAGTCAATGTTTATGGTCCAAAAGCCTTCATCAGGACTGGAAAGTTGCGAGGAGGGAAAGGTGATAGGTGAAAACAGGAGGGTGGGGGAGGAGGAGTGAAGTGAGAAGCTGGGAAGTAAAGGTGGGAAAGGGAAAGGGCTGGAGAAGAGAGAATCTGTTGGAGAGGATAGTGGACCATGGGTGAAAGGGAAGAAGGAGGGGGCTCCAGGGAGGGAGGTGAGAGGTAGGTGAGGAGACTGGTTAAGAGACCCGAGTAGGGAATTGAAAAAGAGGGAAGGGGGAGGGGAAAATTAACGCTAGTTGCATGCGATCAGGTTGGAAGCTACCAAGTTGGGATATGAGGTGTTGCTCCTCCGGCTTGAGAGTAGCCTCATCGTTGCTGTAGAGGAGGAAATGGATCAACATGTTGGAATGGGAATGGGGACAGGAATTAAACTGTTTGGCCACCAGGAAATCCCTCAACCGCTCTGTGAATGCACTACACCACAGCTCAGTAGTGATCTAATTGAATGACAGGATCAGATATTCTGAGCCGTTACTACCAATTGTTTTGCAGTGTCACTGTACTGAGTTAGCTGATTCTTGTTCAGGGCAAGAACCGAGCTCAACACTTCCAAGTCAGACAGGGAAAGAGGAAACTCTCCATGTTCTTATTCATTTATTTAATGGTATAATGCATGGACCGGGCCTTCCGACTTGCGCCACTCTCAACCCCAATTTAACCCTCGCCTAATCTCAGCTCAATTCTCAATGACCAATTAACCTACCAACCCGTAGGTCTGTGGACACTGGCAGGAAAACCAGAGCACCAGGAGGAAATGCAAGCATTTCACAAGAAGGAATGTACAGCCTTCCGTACAGAGCACGGTGGAACTGGATTCCGTACCTTGACGCACTCAGCTGTAATAGGGTTGCACTAACTGCTACACAACCATGATACCCCAAAATTGAACAAACTCTGATGGCCCAGAATTCAACCCACAGCAGCTGCTTGGAAAACAGCAAGACTACTGCAATGCCACCGCTGCTCCCTTTCTCCAGTCCAGACTGTCGTTCAGGGTCCTGCACCCTAATGGATTCTGAACCAGTCTGTCGTTCAGCGTACAACTCCCTAATGGACTCTGACCCGGTCTGTCGTTCAGGACCCCACTCCCTAATGGACTCTGATCCAGACTCCCATTCAGGGCCCCACTCCCTAATGGACTCTGACCTGGACTGTCGTTCAGGACCCCACTCCCTAATGGACTCTGATCCGGACTGTCATTCAGTGTCCCACTCCCTAATGGACTCTGATCCGGACTGTCGTTCAGAACCACACTCCCTAACGGACTCTGACCCAGACTGTCGTTCAGGGCCCCACTCCCTGATGGACTCTGATCCAGACAGCCATTCAGGGCCCCACTCCCGAATTGACTCGGATCCAGACTGTCATTCAATATCCCACTCGCTAATGGACTCTGACCCAGACTGTCGTTCAAGACTCCACTCCCTAATGGTCTCTGACCCACACTGTCGTTCAGTATCCCACTCCCTAATGGACTCTCATACAGACTGTCGTTCAGGACCCCACTCCTTAATGACACTGATCCGGACTGTAGTTCAGGGTCCCACTCGCTAATGGACTCCGATCCGGACTGTTGTTCAGTGGCCCACTCCCTCATGGACTCTGACCTAGACTGTCGTTCAGGACCCCACTCCCTAATGGTCTCTGATCCAGACTGTCGTTCAGGACCCCACTCCCTAATGCACTCTGACCTAGACTGTCGTTCAAGACCCCACTCCCCAATGGACTCTGACCAAGACTGTCGTTCAGGACCCCACTCCCTAATGGTCTCTGACGCAGACTGTCGTTCAGTGTCCCACTCCCTAATGAACTCTTATACAGACTGTCATTCAGTGTCCCACTCCCTAATGGACTCTGATCCGGACTGTAGTTCAGGGTCCTACTCGCTAATGGACTCTAATCCGGACTGTCATTCAGTGTCCCACTCCCTAATGTACTCTGATCCTGATTGTCGTTCAGGACCCCTCTCCTTAATGACTCTGATCCGGACTGTAGTTCTGGGTCCCACTAGCTAATGGCTCTGATCCGGACCGTCGTTCAGTGACCCACTCCCTAATGGACTCTGATCCGGACTGTCGTTCAGTGTCCCACTCCCTAATGGACTCTGATCCTGATTGTCGTTCAGGACCCCACTCCTTAATGACTCTGATCTGCACTGTAGTTCAGGATCCCACTCCCGAATGGTCTCTGATCCAGACTGTAGTTCTGTGTCCCACTCCCGAATGGTCTCTGATCCAGACTGTAGTTCTGTGTCCCACTACTAATGGTCTCTGACCCTGACTGTCGTTCAGTACACACTCCCTCATGGACTCTGATCAGGAATGTCGTTCAGGGCCCCACTGCCTAAAGGACTCTAACCCGGACTGTCATTCAGTGTCCCACTCCCGAATGGTCTCTGATCCAGACTGTAGTTCTGTGTCCCACTCCCTAATGGACTCTGATCCAGACTGTCATTCAGTGTCCCTCTCCCTAATGGACTCTGACCCAGGCTGTCGTTCAGTGTCCGACTCCCTAATAGACTCTGATCCAGACTGTCGTTCAGTATCCCACTCCCTAATGAACTCTGACCTGGACTGTCGTTCAGGACCCCAATCTCTAATGGACTCTGATCCAGACTGCCGTTCAGGGCCCCACTTCCTAATGGACTCTGACCCGGACTGTCGTTCTGTGTCCGACTCCCTAATAGACTCTGATCCAGACTGTCGTTCAGTGTCCCACTCCCTAATGGACTCTGACCCAGACTGTAGTTCAGGGTCCCACTCGCTAATGGCTCTGATCCGGACTGTCGTTCAGTGGCCCACTCCCTAATGGACTCTGACCCAGACTGTAGTTCAGGGTCCCACTCGCTAATGGCTCTGATCCGGACTGTCGTTCAGTGGCCCACTCCCTAATGGACTCTGATCCAGATTGTCGTTCAGTACCCCACTCCTTAATGACTCTGATAAGGACTGTAGATCAGGGTCCCACTCGCTAATGGACTCTGATCCAGACTGTCGTTCTGTGTCCCACTCCTAATGGTCTCTGACCCAGTCTGTCGTTCAGTGACCCACTCCCTAATACTCTCTGATCCAGACTGTCGTTCAGTGTCCCACTCCCTCATGGACATTTATCCAGACTGTCGTTCAGTATCCCACTCCCTAATGGACTCTTATACAAACTGTCATTCAGGGTCCCACTCCCTATAGGACTTTGATCCAGACTGTCGTTCAGGACCCCACTCCTTAATGACACTGATCCGGACTGTAGTTCAGGGTCCCACTCGCTAATGGCTCTGATCCGGACTGTCGTTCAGTGGCCCACTCCTTAATGGACTCTGATCCAGATTGTCGTTCAGTACCCCACTCCTTAATGACTCTGATCCAATCTGTAGATCAGGGTCCCATTCGCTAATGGACTCTGATCCGGACTGTCGTACAGTGGCCCACTCCCTCATGGACTCTGATCCAGACTGTCGTTCGGGACCCCACTCCCTAATGCACTCTGACCTAGACTGTCGTTCAAGACTCCACTCCCCAATGGACTCTGACCAAGACTATCGTTCAGGACCCAACTCCCTAATGGTCTCTGACGCAGACTGTCGTTCAGTGTCCCACTCCCTAATGGACTCTTATACAGACTGTCATTCAGAGTCCCACTCCCTAATGGACTCTGACCCAGGCTGTCATTCAGTGTCCCTCTCCCTAATGGACTCTGATCCGGACAGTCATTCAGTGTCCCACTCCCTAATGGACTCTGATCCAGACTGTCCTTCAGGACCCGACCCCCTAACGGTCTCTGACGCAGACTGTCGTTCAGTGTCCCACTCCCTAATGGACTCTGATCCGGACTGTAGTTCTGGGTCCCACTAGCTAATGGCTCTGATCCGGACCGTCGTTCAGTGACCCACTCCCTAATGGACTCTGATCCAGATTGTCGTTCAGGACCCCACTCCTTAATGACTCTGATCC
Source organism: Hypanus sabinus (assembly GCF_030144855.1). Taxonomy (NCBI): domain Eukaryota; kingdom Metazoa; phylum Chordata; class Chondrichthyes; order Myliobatiformes; family Dasyatidae; genus Hypanus; species Hypanus sabinus. The sequence continues at coordinate 27,343,636 of NC_082723.1, read as the reverse complement.
GGACTGTAGTTCAGGGTCCCACTTGCTAATGGACTCTGATCAGGACTACTGTTCAGTGGCCCACTCCTTAATGACTCTGATCCAGACTGTAGTTCTGTGTCCCACTCCTAATGGTCTCTGACCCTGACTGTCGTTCAGTGCCCACTCCCTAATACACTCTGATCCAGACTGTCGTTCAGTGTCCCACTCCCTCATGGACTCTGACCCGGACTGTCGTTCAGGTCCCCACTCCCTAATGGACTCTGATCAGGAATGTCGTTCAGGGCCCCACTGCCTAAAGGACTCTAACCCGGACTGTCATTCAGTGTCCCTCTCCCTAATGGACTCTGATCCGGACTGTCATTCAGTGTCCCACTCCCTAATGGACTCTGATCCAGACTGTCCTTCAGGACCTGACCCCCTAATGGTCTCTGACGCAGACTGTCGTTCAGTGTCCACTCCCTAATGGACTCTTATACAGACTGTAATTCAGAGTCCCACTCCCGATTGGACTCTGATCCAGACTGTCGTTCAGTATCCCACTCCCTAATGAACTCTGACCTGGACTGTCGTTCAGGACCCCACTCCCTAATGGACTCTGACCCGGACTGTCGTTCAGGGCCCCACTCCCTAATGGACTCTGATCCAGACTGCCGTTCAGGGCCCCACTTCCTAATGGACTCTGACCCGGACTGTCGTTCAGGGCCCCACTCCCTAATGGACTCTGACCCGGACTGTCGTTCGGTGTCCCACACCGCAATGGACTCTGACCCGGACTGTCATTCAGTGTCCCACTCCCAAATGGACTCTGATCCAGACTGTCATTCAGTGTCCCACTCCCTAATGGACTCTGATCGAGACTGTCGTTCAGTGTCCCATTCCCTAATGGACTCTGATCCAGACTGTCGTTCAGTGTCCCATTCCATAATGGACTCTGAACCAGACTGTCGTTCAGGATCCCACTCCCCAATGGACTCTGACCTAGACTGTTGTTCAGGACCCCACTCCTTAATGACTCTGATCCGCACTGTAGTTCAGGGTCCCACTCGCTAATGGACTCTGATCCGGACTACTGTTCAGTGGCCCACTCCCGAATGGACTCTGATCCAGACTGTCCTTCAGGACCTGACCCCCTAATGGTCTCTGACGCAGACTGTCGTTCAGTGTCCCACTCCCTATTGGACTCTGATCCAGACTGTCATTCAGTGCCCCACTCCCTAATGGACTCTTATACAGACTGTCATTCAGAGTCCCACTCCATAATGGACTCTGATCCAGACTGTCGTTCAGGACCCCACTCCTTAATGACTCTGATCCGGACTGTAGATCAGGGTCCCACTCGCTAATGGCTCTGATCCGGACTGTTGTTCAGTGGCCCACTCCCTAATGGACTCTGATCAGGAATGTCGTTCAGGTCCCCACTCCCTAATGACTCTGATCCGGACTGTAGTTCAGGGTCCCACTCGCTAATGGCTCTGATCCGGACTGTTGTTCAGTGGCCCACTCCCTAATGGACTCCGATCCAGATTGTCGTTCAGTATCCCACTCCTTAATGACTCTGATCAGGACTGTATTTCAGGGTCCCACTCGCTAATGGACTCTAATCCGGACTGTCGTTCAGTGTCCCACTCCCTAATGGACTCTGATCAGGAATGTCGTTCAGGTCCCCACTCCCTAATGGACTCTTATCCAGACTGTCGTTCAGGACCCCACTCCCTAATGGACTCTGATCCTGATTGTCGTTCAGGACCCCACTCCTTAATGACTCTGATCCGGACTGTAGTTCAGGGTCCCACTCGCTAATGGACTCTAATCCGGACTGTCGTTCAGTGTCCCACTCCCTAATGGACTCTGATCAGGAATGTCGTTCAGGTCCCCACTCCCTGATGACTCTGATCCGGACTGTAGTTCAGGGTCCCACTCGCTAATGGCTCTGATCTGGACTGTTGTTCAGTGGCCCACTCCCTAATGGACTCCGATCCAGATTGTCGTTCAGTATCCCACTCCTTAATGACTCTGATCAGGACTGTAGTTCAGGGTCCCACTCGCTAATGGACTCTAATCCGGACTGTCGTTCAGTGTCCCACTCCCTAATGGACTCTGATCAGGAATGTCGTTCAGGTCCCCACTCCCTAATGGACTCTTATCCAGACTGTCGTTCAGGACCCCACTCCCTAATGGACTCTGACCTAGACTGTCGTTCAAGACTCCACTCCCCAATGGACTCTGACCAAGACTGTCGTTCAGGACCCCACTCCCTAATGGTCTCTGACGCAGACTGTCGTTCAGTGTCCCACTCCCTAATGAACTCTTATACAGACTGTCATTCAGTGTCCCACTCCCTAATGGACTCTGATCCGGACTGTCGTTCAGTGTCCCACTCCCTAATGGACTCTGATCCTGATTGTCGTTCAGGACCCCACTCCTTAATGACTCTGATCCGGACTGTAGTTCAGGGTCCCACTCGCTAATGGACTCTAATCCTGATTGTCGTTCAGGACCCCACACCTTAATGGCTCTGATCCGGACCGTCGTTTAGTGACCCACTCCCTAATGGACTCTGATCCAGATTGTCGTTCTGGACCCCACTCCTTAATGACTCTGATCCGCACTGTAGTTCAGGGTCCCACTCGCTAATGGACTCTGACCCGGACTGTCGTTCAGTATCCCACTCCCTAATGGACTCTTATCCAGACTGTCGTTCAGTATCCCACTCCCTAATGGACTCTGACCTGGACTGTCGTTCAGTGTCCCACTCCCTAATGGACTCTTATCCAGACTGTCGTTCAGTTTCCCACTCCCTAATGGACTCTGACCCGGACTGTCGTTCAGTGTCCCACTCCCTAATGGAATCTGATCCAGACTGTCGTTCAGGACCCCACTCCTTAATGACTCTGATCCGGACTGTAGTTCCCAGGTCCCACTCACTAATGGACTCTGATCCGGACTGTCGTTCAGTGGCCCACTATTTGATGGACTCTGACACAAACTGTCATTCTGTGTCCCACTCCCTAATGGACTCTGACCCGGACTTTCGTTCACTGTCCCACTCCCTAATTGACTCTGATCCAGACTGTCATTCAATATCCCACTCCCTAATGGACTCCTATCCAGGCTGTCATTCAGAGTCCCACTCCCTAATGGACTATGATCCAGACTGTCGTTCAGACCCCACTCCTTAATGTCTCTGATCCGGACTGCAGTTCATGGTCGCACTCGCTAATGTACTCTGATCCGGACTGCCGTTCAGTGTCCCACTCCTAATGGTCTCTGACCCAGTCTGCCGTTCAGTGTCCCACTCCTAATGGTCTCTGACCCAGTCTGTCGTTCAGTGTCCCACTCCCTATTGGACTCTGATCCAGACTGTCGTTCAGTGTCCCACTCCCCATTGGACTCTGATCCAGACTGTCGTTCAGTATCCCACTCCCTATTGGACTCTGATCCAGACTGTCGTTCAGGACCCCACTCCTTCATGACTCTGATCCGGACTCTAGTTCAGGGTCCCACTCGCTAGTGGACTCTGATCCAGACTGTCGTTCAGTGGCGCACTCCCTAATGGACTCTGATCCAGACTGTCGTTCAGGACTCCACTCCTTAATCACTCTGATCCGGACTGTTGTTCTGGGTCCCTCTGGCTAGTGGACTCTGATCCAGACTGTCGTTCAGTGTCCCACTCCCTGATGGTCTCTGACCCAGTCTGTCGTTCAGTGTCCCACTCCCTAATGGACTCTGATCCAGACTGTCGTTCAGGACCCCACTCCCTAATGGACTCTGACCCAGACTGTAGTTCAGGGTCCCACTCGCTAATGGCTCTGATCCGGACTGTCGTTCAGTGGCCCACTCCCTAATGGACTCTGATCCAGATTGTCGTTCAGTACCCCACTCCTTAATGACTCTGATCCGGACTGTAGATCAGGGTCCCACTCGCTAATGGACTCTGATCCAGACTGTCGTTCAGTGTCCCACTCCCTAATGGACTCTGACCCAGACTGTCGTTCTGTGTCCCACTCCTAATGGTCTCTGACCCAGTCTGTCGTTCAGTGACCCACTCCCTAATACTCTCTGATCCAGACTGTCGTTCAGTGTCCCACTCCCTCATGGACATTTATCCAGACTGTCGTTCAGTTTCCCACTCCCTAATGGACTCTGATCCGGACTGTCGTTCAGTGTCCCACTCCCTAATGGACTCTGATCCTGATTGTCGTTCAGGACCCCTCTCCTTAATGACTCTGATCCGGACTGTAGTTCTGGGTCCCACTAGCTAATGGCTCTGATCCGGACCGTCGTTCAGTGACCCACTCCCTAATGGACTCTGATCCGGACTGTCGTTCAGTGTCCCACTCCCTAATGGACTCTGATCCTGATTGTCGTTCAGGACCCCACTCCTTAATGACTCTGATCTGCACTGTAGTTCTGGGTCCCACTCCCGAATGGTCTCTGATCCAGACTGTAGTTCTGTGTCCCACTACTAATGGTCTCTGACCCTGACTGTCGTTCAGTACCCACTCCCTAATACACTCTGATCCAGACTGTCGTTCAGTGACCCACTCCCTCATGGACTCTGACCCAGACTGTCGTTCAGTGTCCCACTCCCTAATGGACTCTGATCCAGACTGTCCTTCAGGACCTGACCCCCTAATGGTCTCTGACGCAGACTGTCGTTCAGTGTCCCACTCCCTAATGGACTCTAATACAGACTGTAATTCAGAGTCCCACTCCCGATTGGACTCTGATCCAGACTGTCGTTCAGTGTCCCACTCCCTAATGGACTCTGATCCGGACTGTCGTTCAGTGTCCCACACCCTAATGGACTCTGATCCTGATTGTCGTTCAGGACCCCACTCCTTAATGACTCTGATCCGCACTGTAGTTCAGCGTCCCACTCGCTAATGGACTCTGACCCGGACTGTCGTTCAGTATCCCACTCCCTAATGGACTCTTATCCAGACTGTCGTTCAGTATCCCACTCCCTAATGGACTCTGACCTGGACTGTCGTTCAGTGTCCCACTCCCTAATGGACTCTTATCCAGACTGTCGTTCAGTTTCCCACTCCCTAATGGACTCTGATCCGGACTGTCATTCAGTGTCTCACTCCCTAATGGACTCTGATCCAGACTGTCATTCAGTGTCCCTCTCCCTAATGGACTCTGATCCGGACTGTCATTCAGTGTCTCACTCCCTAATGGACTCTGATCCAGACTGTCCTTCAGGACCTAACCCCCTAATGGTCACTGATGCAGACTGTTGTTCAGTGTCCCACTCCCTATTGGACTCTGATCCAGACTGTCATTCAGAGTCCCACTCCCTAATGGACTCTGACCCACGCTGTCGTTCAGTGTCCGACTCCCTAATAGACTCTGATCCAGACTGTCGTTCAGTATCCCACTCCCTAATGAACTCTGACCTGGACTGTCGTTCAGGACCCCAATCTCTAATGGACTCTGATCCAGACTGCCGTTCAGGGCCCCACTTCCTAATGGACTCTGACCCGGACTGTCGTTCTGTGTCCGACTCCCTAATAGACTCTGATCCAGACTGTCGTTCAGTGTCCCACTCCCTAATGGACTCTGATCCGGACTGTCGTTCAGTGGCCCACTCCTTAATGGACTCTGATCCAGATTGTCGTTCAGTACCCCACTCCTTAATGACTCTGATCCAGTCTGTAGATCAGGGTCCCATTCGCTAATGGACTCTGATCCGGACTGTCGTCCAGTGGCCCACTCCCTCATGGACTCTGATCAGGAATGTCGTTCAGGTCCCCACTCCCTAATGACTCTGATCCAGACTGTCGTTCAGGTCCCCACTCCCTCATGGACTCTGATCCAGACTGTCGTTCGGGACCCCACTCCCTAATGCACTCTGACCTAGACTGTCGTTCAAGACTCCACTCCCCAATGGACTCTGACCAAGACTATCGTTCAGGACCCAACTCCCTAATGGTCTCTGACGCAGACTGTCGTTCAGTGTCCCACTCCCTAATTGACTCCGATCCAGACTGTCATTCAATATCCCACTCCCTAATGGACTCCTATCCAGGCTGTCATTCAGAGTCCCACTCCCTAATGGACTATGATCCAGACTGTCGTTCAGACCCCACTCCTTAATGTCTCTGATCCGGACTGCAGTTCATGGTCGCACTCGCTAATGTACTCTGATCCGGACTGCCGTTCAGTATCCCACTCCTAATGGTCTCTGACCCAGTCTGTCGTTCAGTGTCCCACTCCCTATTGGACTCTGATCCAGACTGTTGTTCAGTGTCCCACTCCCCATTGGACTCTGATCCAGACTGTCGTTCAGTATCCCACTCCCTAATGGACTCTGATCCAGACTGTCGTTCAGTGGCGCACTCCCTAATGGACTCTGATCCAGACTGTCGTTCAGGACTCCACTCCTTAATCACTCTGATCCGGACTGTTGTTCTGGGTCCCTCTGGCTAGTGGACTCTGATCCAGACTGTCGTTCAATATCCCACTCCCTAATGGACTCTGACCTAGACTGTCGTTCAATATCCCACTCCCTAATGGACTCTTATCCAGACTGTCGTTCAGTATCCCACTCCCTAATGGACTCTGACCTGGACTGTCGTTCAGTGTCCCACTCCCTAATGGACTCTTATCCAGACTGTCGTTCAGTTTCCCACTCCCTAATGGACTCTGACCCGGACTGTCGTTCAGTGTCCCACTCCCTAATGGAATCTGATCCAGACTGTCGTACAGGACCCCACTCCTTAATGACTCTGATCCGGACTGTAGTTCCCAGGTCCCACTCCCTAATGGACTCTGATCCAGACTGTCATTCAGTGTCCCTCTCCCTAATGGACTCTGATCCGGACTGTCATTCAGTGTCTCACTCCCTAATGGACTCTGATCCAGACTGTCATTCAGTGTCCCTCTCCCTAATGGACTCTGATCCGGACTGTCATTCAGTGTCTCACTCCCTAATGGACTCTGATCCAGACTGTCCTTCAGGACCTAACCCCCTAATGGTCACTGATGCAGACTGTTGTTCAGTGTCCCACTCCCTATTGGACTCTGATCCAGACTGTCATTCAGAGTCCCACTCCCTAATGGACTCTGACCCACGCTGTCGTTCAGTGTCCGACTCCCTAATAGACTCTGATCCAGACTGTCGTTCAGTATCCCACTCCCTAATGAACTCTGACCTGGACTGTCGTTCAGGACCCCAATCTCTAATGGACTCTGATCCAGACTGCCGTTCAGGGCCCCACTTCCTAATGGACTCTGACCCGGACTGTCGTTCTGTGTCCGACTCCCTAATAGACTCTGATCCAGACTGTCGTTCAGTGTCCCACTCCCTAATGGACTCTGATCTGGACTGTCGTTCAGTGGCCCACTCCTTAATGGACTCTGATCCAGATTGTCGTTCAGTACCCCACTCCTTAATGACTCTGATCCGGTCTGTAGATCAGGGTCCCATTCGCTAATGGACTCTGATCCGGACTGTCGTCCAGTGGCCCACTCCCTCATGGACTCTGATCAGGAATGTCGTTCAGGTCCCCACTCCCTAATGACTCTGATCCAGACTGTCGTTCAGGTCCCCACTCCCTCATGGACTCTGATCCAGACTGTCGTTCGGGACCCTACTCCCTAATGCACTCTGACCTAGACTGTCGTTCAAGACTCCACTCCCCAATGGACTCTGACCAAGACTATCGTTCAGGACCCAACTCCCTAATGGTCTCTGACGCAGACTGTCGTTCAGTGTCCCACTCCCTAATTGACTCCGATCCAGACTGTCATTCAATATCCCACTCCCTAATGGACTCCTATCCAGGCTGTCATTCAGAGTCCCACTCCCTAATGGACTATGATCCAGACTGTCGTTCAGACCCCACTCCTTAATGTCTCTGATCCGGACTGCAGTTCATGGTCGCACTCGCTAATGTACTCTGATCCGGACTGCCGTTCAGTATCCCACTCCTAATGGTCTCTGACCCAGTCTGTCGTTCAGTGTCCCACTCCCTTTTGGACTCTGATCCAGACTGTCGTTCAGTGTCCCACTCCCCATTGGACTCTGATCCAGACTGTCGTTCAGTATCCCACTCCCTAATGGACTCTGATCCAGACTGTCGTTCAGTGGCGCACTCCCTCATGGACTCTGATCCAGACTGTCGTTCGGGACCCCACTCCCTAATGCACTCTGACCTAGACTGTCGTTCAAGACTCCACTCCCCAATGGACTCTGACCAAGACTATCGTTCAGGACCCAACTCCCTAATGGTCTCTGACGCAGACTGTCGTTCAGTGTCCCACTCCCTAATTGACTCCGATCCAGACTGTCATTCAATATCCCACTCCCTAATGGACTCCTATCCAGGCTGTCATTCAGAGTCCCACTCCCTAATGGACTATGATCCAGACTGTCGTTCAGACCCCACTCCTTAATGTCTCTGATCCGGACTGCAGTTCATGGTCGCACTCGCTAATGTACTCTGATCCGGACTGCCGTTCAGTATCCCACTCCTAATGGTCTCTGACCCAGTCTGTCGTTCAGTGTCCCACTCCCTATTGGACTCTGATCCAGACTGTCGTTCAGTGTACCACTCCCCATTGGACTCTGATCCAGACTGTCGTTCAGTATCCCACTCCCTAATGGACTCTGATCCAGACTGTCGTTCAGTGGCGCACTCCCTAATGGACTCTGATCCAGACTGTCGTTCAGGACTCCACTCCTTAATCACTCTGATCCGGACTGTTGTTCTGGGTCCCTCTGGCTAGTGGACTCTGATCCAGACTGTCGTTCAGTGTCCCACTCCCTGATGGTCTCTGACCCAGTCTGTCGTTCACTGTCCCACTCCCTAATGGACTCTAATCCAGACTGTCGTTCAGTGTCCCACTCCCTAATGGACTCTGATCCAGACTGTCGTTCAGGACCACACTCCCTAATGGACTCTGACCCAGACTGTAGTTCAGGGTCCCACTCGCTAATGGCTCTGATCCGGACTGTCATTCAGTGGCCCACTCCCTTAGGGACACTGATCCAGATTCTCGTTCAGGACCCCACTCCTTAATCACTTTGATCCGGACTGTAGTTCAGGACCCCACTCCCTAATGGACTCTGACCCGGACTGTCGTTCAGTGGCCCACTCCCTAATGGACTCTGATCCAGATTGTCGTTCAGTACCCCACTCCTTAATGACTCTGATCTGGACTGTAGATCAGGGTCCCACTCGCTAATGGACTCTGATCCGGACTGTCGTTCAGTGTCCCACTCCCTAATGGACTCTGACCCAGACTGTCGTTCTGTGTCCCACTCCTAATGGTCTCTGACCCAGTCTGTCGTTCAGTGACCCACTCCCTAATACTCTCTGATCCAGACTGTCGTTTAGTGTCCCACTCCCTCATGGACATTTATCCAGACTGTCGTTCAGTATCCCACTCCCTAATGGACTCTAATCCGGACTGTCGTTCAGTGTCCCACTCCCTAATGGACTCTGATCCTGATTGTCGTTCAGGACCCCTCTCCTTAATGACTCTGACCCAGACTGTAGTTCAGGGTCCCACTCGCTAATGGCTCTGACCCGGACTGTCGTTCAGTGGCCCACTCCCTAATGGACTCTGATCCAGATTGTCGTTCAGTACCCCACTCCTTAATGACTCTGATCTGGACTGTAGATCAGGGTCCCACTCGCTAATGGACTCTGATCCGGACTGTCGTTCAGTGTCCCACTCCCTAATGGACTCTGACCCAGACTGTCGTTCTGTGTCCCACTCCTAATGGTCTCTGACCCAGTCTGTCGTTCAGTGACCCACTCCCTAATACTCTCTGATCCAGACTGTCGTTTAGTGTCCCACTCCCTCATGGACATTTATCCAGACTGTCGTTCAGTATCCCACTCCCTAATGGACTCTAATCCGGACTGTCGTTCAGTGTCCCACTCCCTAATGGACTCTGATCCTGATTGTCGTTCAGGACCCCTCTCCTTAATGACTCTGATCCGGACTGTAGTTCTGGGTCCCACTAGCTAATGGCTCTGATCCGGACCGTCGTTCAGTGACCCACTCCCTAATGGACTCTGATCCGGACTGTCGTTCAGTGTCCCACTCCCCATTGGACTCTGATCCAGACTGTCGTTCAGTATCCCACTCCCTAATGGACTCTGATCCGGACTGTCGTTCAGTGTCCCACTCCCTAATGGACTCTGATCCTGATTGTCGTTCAGGACCCCACTCCTTAATGACTCTGATCTGCACTGTAGTTCTGGGTCCCACTCCCGAATGGTCTCTGATCCAGACTGTAGTTCTGTGTCCCACTACTAATGGTCTCTGACCCTGACTGTCGTTCAGTACACACTCCCTCATGGACTCTGATCCAGACTGTCGTTCAGTGTCCCACTCCCTAATGGACTCTGATCCAGACTGTCCTTCAGGACCTGACCCCCTAATGGTCTCTGACGCAGACTGTCGTTCAGTGTCCCACTCCCTAATGGACTCTAATACAGACTGTAATTCAGAGTCCCACTCCCGATTGGACTCTGATCCAGACTGTCGTTCAGTGTCCCACTCCGTAATGGACTCTGATCCGGACTGTCGTTCAGTGTCCCACTCCCTAATGGACTCTGATCCTGATTGTCGTTCAGGACCCCACTCCTTAATGACTCTGATCCGCACTGTAGTTCAGCGTCCCACTCGCTAATGGACTCTGACCCGGACTGTCGTTCAGTATCCCACTCCCTAATGGACTCTTATCCAGACTGTCGTTCAGTATCCCACTCCCTAATGGACTCTGACCTGGACTGTCGTTCAGTGTCCCACTCCCTAATGGACTCTTATCCAGACTGTCGTTCAGTTTCCCACTCCCTAATGGACTCTGACCCGGACTGTCGTTCAGTGTCCCACTCCCTAATGGAATCTGATCCAGACTGTCGTTCAGGACCCCACTCCTTAATGACTCTGATCCGGACTGTAGTTCCCAGGTCCCACTCCCTAATGGACTCTGATCCAGACTGTCATTCAGTGTCCCTCTCCCTAATGGACTCTGATCCGGACTGTCATTCAGTGTCTCACTCCCTAATGGACTCTGATCCAGACTGTCATTCAGTGTCCCTCTCCCTAATGGACTCTGATCCGGACTGTCATTCAGTGTCTCACTCCCTAATGGACTCTGATCCAGACTGTCCTTCAGGACCTAACCCCCTAATGGTCACTGATGCAGACTGTTGTTCAGTGTCCCACTCCCTATTGGACTCTGATCCAGACTGTCATTCAGAGTCCCACTCCCTAATGGACTCTGACCCACGCTGTCGTTCAGTGTCCGACTCCCTAATAGACTCTGATCCAGACTGTCGTTCAGTATCCCACTCCCTAATGAACTCTGACCTGGACTGTCGTTCAGGACCCCAATCTCTAATGGACTCTGATCCAGACTGCCGTTCAGGGCCCCACTTCCTAATGGACTCTGACCCGGACTGTCGCTCTGTGTCCGACTCCCTAATAGACTCTGATCCAGACTGTCGTTCAGTGTCCCACTCCCTAATGGACTCTGATCCGGACTGTCGTTCAGTGGCCCACTCCTTAATGGACTCTGATCCAGATTGTCGTTCAGTACCCCACTCCTTAATGACTCTGATCCAGTCTGTAGATCAGGGTCCCATTCGCTAATGGACTCTGATCCGGACTGTCGTCCAGTGGCCCACTCCCTCATGGACTCTGATCCAGACTGTCGTTCGGGACCCCACTCCCTAATGCACTCTGACCTAGACTGTCGTTCAAGACTCCACTCCCCAATGGACTCTGACCAAGACTATCGTTCAGGACCCAACTCCCTAATGGTCTCTGACGCAGACTGTCGTTCAGTGTCCCACTCCCTAATGGACTCTTATACAGACTGTCATTCAGAGTCCCACTCCCTAATGGACTCTGATCCAGACTGTCCTTCAGGACCCGACCCCCTAATGGTCTCTGACGCAGACTGTCGTTCAGTGTCCCACTCCCTAATGGTCTCTGATCCGGACTGTCGTTCAGTGTCCCACTCCCTAATGGACTCTGATCCTGATTGTCGTTCAGGACCCCACTCCTTAATGACTCTGATCCGGACTGTAGTTCTGGGTCCCACCAGCTAATTGCTCTGATCCGGACCGTCGTTCAGTGACCCACTCCCTAATGGACTCTGAACCAGACTGTCGTTCAGGACCCCACTCCCCAATGGACTCTGACCTAGACTGTTGTTCAGGACCCCACTCCTTAATGACTCTGATCCGCACTGTAGTTCAGGGTCCCACTCGCTAATGGACTCTGATCCGGACTGTCCTTCAGGACCCGACCCCCTAATGGTCTCTGACGCAGACTGTCGTTCAGTGTCCCACTCCCTAATGGACTCTGATCCGGACTGTCGTTCAGTGTCCCACTCCCTAATGGACTCTGATCCTGATTGTCGTTCAGGACCCCACTCCTTAATGACTCTGATCTGGACTGTAGTTCTGGGTCCCACCAGCTAATTGCTCTGATCCGGACCGTCGTTCAGTGACCCACTCCCTAATGGACTCTGAACCAGACTGTCGTTCAGGACCCCACTCCCCAATGGACTCTGACCTAGACTGTTGTTCAGGACCCCACTCCTTAATGACTCTGATCCGCACTGTAGTTCAGGGTCCCACTCGCTAATGGACTCTGATCCGGAATGTCATTCAGTGTCCCACTCCCGAATGGACTCTGAACCAGACTGTAGTTCTGTGTCCCACTCCTAATGGTCTCTGACCCTGACTGTCATTCAGTGCCCACTCCCTAATACACTCTGATCCAGACTGTCGTTCAGTGTCCCACTCCGTCATGGACTCTGACCCGGACTGTCGTTCAGGTCCCCACTCCCTAATGGACTCTGATCCAGACTGTCGTTCAGGTCCCCACTCCCTAATGGACTCTGATCAGGAATGTCGTTCAGGGCCCCACTGCCTAAAGGACTCTAACCCGGACTGTCATTCAGTGTCCCTCTCCCTAATGGACTCTGATCCAGACTGTCCTTCAGGACCCGATCCCCTAATGGTCTCTGACGCAGACTGTCGTTCAGTGTCCCACTCCCTAATGAACTCTTATACAGATTGTCATTCAGTGTCCCTCTCCCTAATGGACTCTGATCCAGACTGTCGTTCATTGTCCCTCTCCCTAATGGTCTCTGATCCAGACTGTCCTTCAGGACCCGATCCCCTAATGGTCTCTGACGCAGACTGTCGTTCAGTGTCCCGCTCCCAATTGGACTCTGATCCAGACTGTAGATCAGTGTCCCACTCCATAATGGACTCTGATCCAGACTGTCGTTCAGGACCCCACTCCTTAATGACTCTGATCCGGACTGTAGATCAGGGTCCCACTCGCTAATGGCTCTGATCCGGACTGTTGTTCAGTGGTCCACTCCCTAATGGACTCTGATCCAGATTGTCGTTCAGTACCCCACTCCTTAATGACTCTGATCAGGACTGTAGTTCAGGGTCCCACTCGCTAATGGTCTCTGACGCAGACTGTCGTTCAGTGTGCCACTCCCTAATGAACTCTTATACAGACTGTCATTCAGTGTCCCACTCACTAATGGACTCTGATCCGGACTGTAGTTCAGGGTCCCACTCGCTAATGGACTCTAATCCGGACTGTCGTTCAGTGTCCCACTCCCTAATGGACTCTGATCCAGACTGTCGTTCAGGACCCCACTCCTTAATGACTCTGATCCGGACTGTAGATCAGGGTCCCACTCGCTAATGGCTCTGATCCGGACTGTTGTTCAGTGGTCCACTCCCTAATGGACTCTGATCCAGATTGTCGTTCAGTACCCCACTCCTTAATGACTCTGATCAGGACTGTAGTTCAGGGTCCCACTCGCTAATGGTCTCTGACGCAGACTGTCGTTCAGTGTGCCACTCCCTAATGAACTCTTATACAGACTGTCATTCAGTGTCCCACTCACTAATGGACTCTGATCCGGACTGTAGTTCAGGGTCCCACTCGCTAATGGACTCTAATCCGGACTGTCGTTCAGTGTCCCACTCCCTAATGGACTCTGATCCTGATTGTCGTTCAGGACCCCACTCCTTAATGACTCTGATCCGGACTGTAGTTCAGGGTCCCACTCGCTAATGGACTCTAATCCGGACTGTCGTTCAGTGTCCCACTCCCTAATGGACTCTGATCAGGAATGTCGTTCAGGTCCCCACACCCTAATGACTGTGATCCGGACTGTAGTTCAGGGTCCCACTCGCTAATGGCTCTGATCCGGACTGTTGTTCAGTGGCCCACACCCTAATGGACTCTTATCCAGACTGTCGTTCAGTATCCCACTCCCTAATGGACTCTGATCAGGAATGTCGTTCAGGTCCCCACACCCTAATGACTCTGATCCGGACTGTAGTTCTGGGTCCCACTCGCTAATGGACTCTAATCCGGACTGTCGTTCAGTGTCCCACTCCCCAATGGACTCTGACCAAGACTGTCGTTCAGGACCCCACTCCCTAATGGACTCTGATCAGGAATGTTGTTCAGGTCCCCACTCCCTAATGGACTCTTATCCAGACTGTCGTTCAGTGTCCCACTCCCTAATGGACTCTTATCCAGACTGTCGTTCAGTGTCCCACTCCCTAATGGACTCTTATCCAGACTGTCGTTCAGGACCCCACTCCCCAATGGACTCTGACCAAGACTGTCGTTCAGGACCCCACTCCCTAATGGTCTCTGACGCAGACTGTCGTTCAGTGTCCCACTCCCTAATGAACTCTTATACAGACTGTCCTTCAGTGTCCCACTCCCTAATGGACTCTGATCCGGACTGTAGTTCAGGGTCCCACTCCCTAATGGACTCTGATCCGGACTGTCGTTCAGTGTCCCACTCCCGAATGGTCTCTGATCCAGACTGTAGTTCTGTGTCCCACTACTAATGGTCTCTGACCCTGACTGTCGTTCAGTACCCACTCCCTAATACACTCTGATCCAGACTGTCGTTCAGTGTCCCACTCCCTAATGGACTCTGATCAGGAATGTCGTTCAGGGCCCCACTGCCTAAAGGACTCTAACCCGGACTGTCTTTCAGTGTCCCTCTCCCTAATGGACTCTGATCCGGACTGTCATTCAGTGTCTCACTCCCTAATGGACTCTGATCCAGACTGTCCTTCAGGACCTGACCCCCTAATGGTCACTGATGCAGACTGTTGTTCAGTGTCCCACTCCCTATTGGACTCTGATCCAGACTGTCATTCAGAGTCCCACTCCCTAATGGACTCTGACCCACGCTGTCGTTCAGTGTCCGACTCCCTAATAGACTCTGATCCAGACTGTCGTTCAGTATCCCACTCCCTAATGAACTCTGACCTGGACTGTCGTTCAGGACCCCAATCTCTAATGGACTCTGATCCAGACTGCCGTTCAGGGCCCCACTTCCTAATGGACTCTGACCCGGACTGTCGTTCTGTGTCCGACTCCCTAATAGACTCTGATCCAGACTGTCGTTCAGTGTCCCACTCCCTAATGGACTCTGATCCGGACTGTCGTTCAGTGGCCCACTCCTTAATGGACTCTGATCCAGATTGTCGTTCAGTACCCCACTCCTTAATGACTCTGATCCAGTCTGTAGATCAGGGTCCCATTCGCTAATGGACTCTGATCCGGACTGTCGTCCAGTGGCCCACTCCCTCATGGACTCTGATCCAGACTGTCGTTCGGGACCCCACTCCCTAATGCACTCTGACCTAGACTGTCGTTCAAGACTCCACTCCCCAATGGACTCTGACCAAGACTATCATTCAGGACCCAACTCCCTAATGGTCTCTGACGCAGACTGTCGTTCAGTGTCCCACTCCCTAATGGACTCTTATACAGACTGTCATTCAGAGTCCCACTCCCTAATGGACTCTGATCCAGACTGTCCTTCAGGACCCGACCCCCTAATGGTCTCTGACGCAGACTGTCGTTCAGTGTCCCACTCCCTAATGGACTCTGATCCTGATTGTCGTTCAGGACCCCACTCCTTAATGACTCTGATCCGGACTGTAGTTCTGGGTCCCACCAGCTAATTGCTCTGATCCGGACCGTCGTTCAGTGACCCACTCCCTAATGGACTCTGAACCAGACTGTCGTTCAGGACCCCACTCCCCAATGGACTCTGACCTAGACTGTTGTTCAGGACCCCACTCCTTAATGACTCTGATCCGCACTGTAGTTCAGGGTCCCACTCGCTAATGGACTCTGATCCGGACTGTCCTTCAGGACCCGACCCCCTAATGGTCTCTGACGCAGACTGTCGTTCAGTGTCCCACTCCCTAATGGACTCTGATCCGGACTGTCGTTCAGTGTCCCACTCCCTAATGGACTCTGATCCTGATTGTCGTTCAGGACCCCACTCCTTAATGACTCTGATCCGGACTGTAGTTCTGGGTCCCACCAGCTAATTGCTCTGATCCGGACCGTCGTTCAGTGACCCACTCCCTAATGGACTCTGAACCAGACTGTCGTTCAGGACCCCACTCCCCAATGGACTCTGACCTAGACTGTTGTTCAGGACCCCACTCCTTAATGACTCTGATCCGCACTGTAGTTCAGGGTCCCACTCGCTAATGGACTCTGATCCGGACTACTGTTCAGTGGCCCACTCCCGAATGGACTCTGATCCGGACTGTCGTTCATTGTCCCACTCCCGAATGGACTCTGATCCAGACTGTCGTTCAGGTCCCCACTCCCTAATGGACTCTGATCCAGACTGTCGTTCAGTGCCCACTGCCTAAAGGACTCTAACCCGGACTGTCATTCAGTGTCCCTCTCCCTAATGGACTCTGATCCAGACTGTCCTTCAGGACCCGATCCCCTAATGGTCTCTGACGCAGACTGTCGTTCAGTGTCCCTCTCCCTAATGGACTCTGATCCAGACTGTCGTTCAGTGTCCCTCTCCCTAATGGACTCTGATCCAGACTGTCCTTCAGGACCCGATCCCCTAATGGTCTCTGACGCAGACTGTCGTTCAGTGTCCCGCTCCCAATTGGACTCTGATCCAGACTGTAGATCAGTGTCCCACTCCATAATGGACTCTGATCCAGACTGTCGTTCAGGACCCCACTCCTTAATGACTCTGATCCGGACTGTAGATCAGGGTCCCACTCGCTAATGGCTCTGATCCGGACTGTTGTTCAGTGGTCCACTCCCTAATGGACTCTGATCCAGATTGTCGTTCAGTACCCCACTCCTTAATGACTCTGATCAGGACTGTAGTTCAGGGTCCCACTCGCTAATGGTCTCTGACGCAGACTGTCGTTCAGTGTGCCACTCCCTAATGAACTCTTATACAGACTGTCATTCAGTGTCCCACTCACTAATGGACTCTGATCCGGACTGTAGTTCAGGGTCCCACTCGCTAATGGACTCTAATCCGGACTGTCGTTCAGTGTCCCACTCCCTAATGGACTCTGATCCTGATTGTCGTTCAGGACCCCACTCCTTAATGACTCTGATCCGGACTGTAGTTCAGGGTCCCACTCGCTAATGGACTCTAATCCGGACTGTCGTTCAGTGTCCCACTCCCTAATGGACTCTGATCAGGAATGTCGTTCAGGTCCCCACACCCTAATGACTGTGATCCGGACTGTAGTTCAGGGTCCCACTCGCTAATGGCTCTGATCCGGACTGTTGTTCAGTGGCCCACACCCTAATGGACTCTTATCCAGACTGTCGTTCAGTATCCCACTCCCTAATGGACTCTGATCAGGAATGTCGTTCAGGTCCCCACACCCTAATGACTCTGATCCGGACTGTAGTTCTGGGTCCCACTCGCTAATGGACTCTAATCCGGACTGTCGTTCAGTGTCCCACTCCCCAATGGACTCTGACCAAGACTGTCGTTCAGGACCCCACTCCCTAATGGACTCTGATCAGGAATGTCGTTCAGGTCCCCACTCCCTAATGGACTCTTATCCAGACTGTCGTTCAGTGTCCCACTCCCTAATGGACTCTTATCCAGAATGTCGTTCAGTGTCCCACTCCCTAATGGACTCTTATCCAGACTGTCGTTCAGGACCCCACTCCCCAATGGACTCTGACCAAGACTGTCGTTCAGGACCCCACTCCCTAATGGTCTCTGACGCAGACTGTCGTTCAGTGTCCCACTCCCTAATGAACTCTTATACAGACTGTCATTCAGTGTCCCACTCCCTAATGGACTCTGATCCGGACTGTAGTTCAGGGTCCCACTCCCTAATGGACTCTGATCCTGATTCTCGTTCAGGACCCCACACCTTAATGGCTCTGATCCGGACCGTCGTTCAGTGACCCACTCCCTAATGGACTCTGATCCAGATTGTCGTTCTGGACCCCACTCCTTAATGACTCTGATCCGGACTGTAGTTCAGGGTCCCACTCGCTAATGGACTCTGACCCGGACTGTCATTCAGTATCCCACTCCCTAATGGACTCTTATCCAGACTGTCGTTCAGTATCCCACTCCCTAATGGACTCTGACCCTGACTGTCGTTCAGTATCCCACTCCCTAATGGACTCTGATCCAGACTGTCGTTCAGGACCCCACTCCTTAATGACTCTGATCCGGACTGTAGTTCCCAGGTCCCACTCACTAATGGACTCTGATCCGGACTGTCGTTCAGTGGCCCACTATTTGATGGACTCTGACACAAACTGTCATTCTGTGTCCCACTCCCTAATGGACTCTGACCCGGACTTTCGTTCAGTGTCCCACTCCCTAATTGACTCTGATCCAGACTGTCATTCAATATCCCACTCCCTAATGGACTCCTATCCAGACTGTCGTTCAGAGTCCCACTCCCTGATGGACTATGATCCAGACTGTCGTTCAGACCCCACTCCTTAATGTCTCTGATCCGGACTGCAGTTCATGGTCGCACTCGCTAATGTACTCTGATCCGGACTGCCGTTCAGTGTCCCACTCCTAATGGTCTCTGACCCAGTCTGTCGTTCAGTGTCCCACTCCCTATTGGACTCTGATCCAGACTGTCGTTCAGTGGCGCACTCCCTAATGGACTCTGATCCAGACTGTCGTTCAGGACTCCACTCCTTAATCACTCTGATCCGGACTGTTGTTCTGGGTCCCTCTGGCTAGTGGACTCTGATCCAGACTGTCGTTCAGTGTCCCACTCCCTGATGGTCTCTGATCCAGACTGTCGTTCAATGTCCCACTCCCTCTTGATCTCTGACCCAGACTATCATTCAGGACCCCACTCCCTAATGGACTCTGACCTAGACTGTCGTTCAATATCCCACTCCCTAATGGACTCTGATCCAGACTGTCGTTCAGGACTCCACTCCTTAATGGATTCTGACCTAGACTGTTGTTGAGGACACCACTCCCTAATGGACTTCGACCCAGACTGTCGTTCAGGACCCCATCCTTAATGGACTCTGACCCAGACTGTCGTTCTGTTTCCCACTCCCTAATGGACTCTTATCCAGACTGTCATTCAGTGTCCCACTCCCTAATGGACTCTGACACAAACTGTCGTTCAGTGTCCCACTCCCTAATGGACTCTGATCCAGACTGTCGTTCAATGTCCCACTCCCTCTTGATCTCTGACCCAGACTATCATTCAGGACCCCACTCCCTAATGGACTCTGACCTAGACTGTCGTTCAATATCCCACTCCCTAATGGACTCTGATCCAGACTGTCGTTCAGACCCCACTCCTTAATGTCTCTGATCCGGACTGCAGTTCATTGTCGCACTCGCTAATGTACTCTGATCTGGACTGCCGTTCAGTGTCCCACACCTAATGGTCTCTGACCCAGTCTGTCGTTCAGTGTCCCACTCCCCATTGGACTCTGATCCAGACTGTCGTTCAGGGCCCCACTCCCTATTGGACTCTGATCCAGACTGTCGTTCAGTATCCCACTCCCTAATGGTCTCTGATCCAGACTGTCGTTCAGGACTCCACTCCTTAATCACTCTGATCTGGACTGTAGTTCTGGGTCCCACTAGCTAGTTGTCTCTGATCCAGCCTGTCGTTCAATGTCCCAGTCCCTAATGGACTCCTATCCAGGCTGTCGTTCAGAGTCCCACTCCCTAATGGACTATGATCCAGACTGTCGTTCAGACCCCACTCCTTAATGTCTCTGATCCGGACTGCAGTTCATGGTCGCACTCGCTAATGTACTCTGATCCGCACTGCCGTTCAGTGTCCCACTCCTAATGGTCTCTGACCCAGTCTGTCGTTCAGTGTCCCACTCCCTATTGGACTCTGATCCAGACTGTCGTTCAGTGTCCCACTCCCCATTGGACTCTGATCCAGACTGTCGTTCAGTATCCCACTCTCTATTGGACTCTGATCCAGACTGTCGTTCAGTGTCCCACTCCCCATTGGACTCTGATCCAGACTGTCGTTCAGTATCCCACTCTCTAGTGGACTCTGATCCAGACTGTCGTTCAGTGTCCCACTCCCTGATGGTCTCTGACCCAGTCTGTCGTTCACTGTCCCACTCCCTAATGGACTCTAATCCAGACTGTCGTTCAGTGTCCCACTCCCTAATGGACTCTGATCCAGACTGTCGTTCAGGACTCCACTCCCTAATGGATTCTGACCTAGACTGTTGTTGAGGACACCACTCCCTAATGGACTTCGACACAGACTGTCGTTCAGGACCCCATCCTTAATGGACTCTGACCCAGACTGTCGTTCAGTGTCCCACTCCCTAATGGACTCTTATCCAGACTGTCGTTCAGTGTCCCACTCCCTAATGGACTCTGACACAAACTGTCGTTCAGTGTCCCACTCCCTAATGGACTCTGATCCAGACTGTCGTTCAGTGTCCCACTCCCTCTTGATCTCTGACCCAGACTATCATTCAGGACCCCACTCCCTAATGGACTCTGACCTAGACTGTCGTTCAATATCCCACTCCCTAATGGACTCTGATCCAGACTGTCGTTCAGACCCCACTCCTTAATGTCTCTGATCCGGACTGCAGTTCATGGTCGCACTCGCTAATGTACTCTGATCTGGACTGCCGTTCAGTGTCCCACTCCTAATGGTCTCTGACCCAGTCTGTCGTTCAGTGTCCCACTCCCCATTGGACTCTGATCCAGAATGTCGTTCAGGGCCCCACTCCCTATTGGACTCTGATCCAGACTGTCGTTCAGTATCCCACTCCCTAATGGTCTCTGATCCAGACTGTCGTTCAGGACTCCACTCCTTAATCACTCTGATCTGGACTGTAGTTCTGGGTCCCACTAGCTAGTTGTCTCTGATCCAGCCTGTCGTTCAATATCCCACTCCCTAATGGACTCCTATCCAGACTGTCGTTCAGTGTCCCACTCCCTAATGGACTCTAATCCAGACTGTCGTTCAGACCCCACTCCTTAATGTCTCTGATCCGGACTGCAGTTCATGGTCGCACTCGCTAATGTACTCTGATCCGGACTGCCGTTCAGTGTCCCACTCCTAATGGTCTCTGACCCAGTCTGTCGTTCAGTGTCCCACTCCCTATTGGACTCTGATCCAGACTGTCGTTCAGTGTCCCACTCCCTATTGGACTCTGATCCAGACTGTCGTTCAGTGTCCCACTCCCTATTGGACTCTGACCCAGTCTGTCGTTCAGTGTCCCACTCCCTATTGGACTCTGATCCAGACTGTCGTTCAGTGTCCCACTCCCTAATGGACTCTGATCCAGACTGTCGTTCAGGACCCCACTCCTTAATGACTCTGATCCGGACTGTAGTTCCCAGGTCCCACTCACTAATGGACTCTGACCTAGACTGTCGTTCAATATCCCACTCCCTAATGGACTCTTATCCAGACTGACGTTCAGTATCCCACTCCCTAATGGACTCTTATCCAAACTGTCGTTCACTGTACCACTCCCTAATAGACTCTTATCCAGACTGTCGTTCAATATCCCACTTGCTAATGGACTCTTCTACAGACTGTCATTCAGTATCCACTCCCTAATGGACTCTTATCCAGACTGACATTCAGTATCCACTCCCTAGTGGACTCTGATCCAGACTGTCGTTCAGGACCCCACTCCTTAATCACTCTGATCCAGACTGTCGTTCAGTGTCCCAGTCCCTAATGGAGTCTGATCCAGACTGCCATTCAGGGCCCCACTCCCTAATGAACTCTGATCCAGACTGTCGTTCAGTATCCCAGTACCTAATGGACTCTGACACAGACTGTCGTCAGTTTCCCATTCCCTAATTATCTCTTATCCAGACTGTCGTTCAGTATCCCACTCCCGAATGAACTCTTATCCAGACTGTCGTTCAGTGTCCCACTCCCTGATGGTCTCTGATCCAGACTGTCGTTCAGTGTCCCAATCCCTAATGGAGTCTGATCCAGACTGCCATTCAGGGCCCCACTCCCTAATGGAATCTGACCTAGACTGTCGTTCAGGGCCCCACTCCCTCATGGACTCTGATCCGGATTGTTGTTCAGTGTCCCACTCCCTAATGGACTCTGATCCAGACTGTCGTTCAGTGTCCCACTCCCTAATGAACTCTGATCCAGACTGTCGTTCAGTGTCCCACTCCCTGATGGTCTCTGATCCAGAGGGTCGTTCAGTGTCCCAATCCATAATGGAGTCTGATCCAGACTGTCGTTCAGGACCCCACTCCCTAATGGACTCTGACCCGGACTGTCGTTCAGGGCCCCTCTCCCTCATGGACTCTGATCCAGACTGTCGTTCATGACCCCACTCCTTAATGACTCTGATCCAGACTGTCGTTCAGTGTCCCACTCCCTAATGGACTCTGATGCAGACTGTCGTTCAGACCCCACTCCTTAATGGCTCTGATCCGGACTGTCATTCAGTGGCCCACTCCCTTAGGGACACTGATCCAGATTCTCGTTCAGGACCCCACTCCTTAATCACTTTGATCCGGACTGTAGTTCAGGACCCCACTCCCTAATGGACTCTGACCCGGACTGTCGTTCAGGGCCCCTCTCCCTCATGGACTCTGATCCCAGACTGTCGTTCAGTTTCCAACTCCCTAATGGACTTGATCCAGACTGTCGTTCAGGACCCCACTCCTTAATGAATCTGATCCGGACTGTAGTTCAGGGTCCCACTCGCTAATGGCTCTGATCCGGACTGTCATTCAGTGGCCCACTCCCTTAGGGACACTGATCCAGATTCTCGTTCAGGACCCCACTCCTTAATGACTCTGATCCGGACTGTAGTTCCCAGGTCCCACTCACTAATGGACTCTGACCTAGACTGTCGTTCAATATCCCACTCCCTAATGGACTCTTATCCAGACTGACGTTCAGTATCCCACTCCCTAATGGACTCTGACCTAGACTGTCGTTCAATATCCCACTCCCTAATTGACTCTGACCTAGACTGTCGTTCAATATCCCACTCCCTAATGGACTCTGACCCGGACTGTCATTCAGTTTCCCACTCCCTATTGGTCTCTGATCCAGACTGTCGTTCAGGACCCCACTCCTTAATGTCTCTGATCCGGACTGCAGTTCCCAGGTCCCACTCACTAATGGACTCTGACCTAGACTGTCGTTCAGTGTCCCACTCCCTAATGGACTCTGATCCAGACTGTCGTTCAGTATCCCAATCCCTAATGGACTCTGACGCAGACTGTCGTCAGTATCCCATTCCCTAATTATCTCTTATCCAGACTGTCGTTCAGTGTCTCACTCCCTGATGGTCTGTGATCCAGACTGACGTTCAGTATCCCACTCCCTAATTGACTCTGACCAAGACTGTCGTTCAGTGTCCCACTCCCTAATGGACTCTTATCCAGACTGACATTCAGTATCCACTCCCTAGTGGACTCTGATCCAGACTGTCGTTCAGGACCCCACTCCTTAATCACTCTGATCCAGACTGTCGTTCAGTGTCCCAGTCCCTAATGGAGTCTGATCCAGACTGCCATTCAGGGCCCCACTCCCTAATGAACTCTGATCCAGACTGTCGTTCAGTATCCCAGTACCTAATGGACTCTGACACAGACTGTCGTCAGTTTCCCATTCCCTAATTATCTCTTATCCAGACTGTCGTTCAGTGTCCCACTCCCTGATGGTCTCTGATCCAGACTGTCATTCAGTGTCCCAATCCCTAATGGAGTCTGATCCAGACTGCCATTCAGGGCCCCACTCCCTAATGGAATCTGACCTAGACTGTCGTTCAGGGCCCCACTCCCTCATGGACTCTGATCCGGATTGTTGTTCAGTGTCCCACTCCCTAATGGACTCTGATCCAGACTGTCGTTCAGTGTCCCACTCCCTAATGAACTCTGATCCAGACTGTCGTTCAGTGTCCCACTCCCTGATGGTCTCTGATCCAGAGGGTCGTTCAGTGTCCCAATCCATAATGGAGTCTGATCCAGACTGTCGTTCAGGACCCCACTCCCTAATGGACTCTGACCCGGACTGTCGTTCAGGGCCCCTCTCCCTCATGGACTCTGATCCAGACTGTCGTTCATGACCCCACTCCTTAATGACTCTGATCCAGACTGTCGTTCAGTGTCCCACTCCCTAATGGACTCTGATGCAGACTGTCGTTCAGACCCCACTCCTTAATGGCTCTGATCCGGACTGTCATTCAGTGGCCCACTCCCTTAGGGACACTGATCCAGATTCTCGTTCAGGACCCCACTCCTTAATCACTTTGATCCGGACTGTAGTTCAGGACCCCACTCCCTAATGGACTCTGACCCGGACTGTCGTTCAGGGCCCCTCTCCCTCATGGACTCTGATCCCAGACTGTCGTTCAGTTTCCAACTCCCTAATGGACTTGATCCAGACTGTCGTTCAGGACCCCACTCCTTAATGAATCTGATCCGGACTGTAGTTCAGGGTCCCACTCGCTAATGGCTCTGATCCGGACTGTCATTCAGTGGCCCACTCACTTAGGGACACTGATCCAGATTCTTGTTCAGGACCCCACTCCTTAATGACTCTGATCCGGACTGTAGTTCCCAGGTCCCACTCACTAATGGACTCTGACCTAGACTGTCGTTCAATATCCCACTCCCTAATGGACTCTTATCCAGACTGACGTTCAGTATCCCACTCCCTAATGGACTCTGACCTAGACTGTCGTTCAATATCCCACTCCCTAATTGACTCTGACCTAGACTGTCGTTCAATATCCCACTCCCTAATGGACTCTGACCCGGACTGTCATTCAGTTTCCCACTCCCTATTGGTCTCTGATCCAGACTGTCGTTCAGGACCCCACTCCTTAATGTCTCTGATCCGGACTGCAGTTCCCAGGTCCCACTCACTAATGGACTCTGACCTAGACTGTCGTTCAGTGTCCCACTCCCTAATGGACTCTGATCCAGACTGTCGTTCAGTATCCCAATCCCTAATGGACTCTGACGCAGACTGTCGTCAGTATCCCATTCCCTAATTATCTCTTATCCAGACTGTCGTTCAGTGTCTCACTCCCTGATGGTCTGTGATCCAGACTGACGTTCAGTATCCCACTCCCTAATTGACTCTGACCAAGACTGTCGTTCAGTGTCCCACTCCCTAATGGACTCTGATCCAGACTGTCGTTCAGTATCCCAATCCCTAATGGACTCTGACGCAGACTGTCGTCAGTATCCCATTCCCTAATTATCTCTTATCCAGACTGTCGTTCAGTGTCTCACTCCCTGATGGTCTGTGATCCAGACTGTCTTTCAGTGTCCCAACCCCTAATGGAGTCTGATCCAGACAGCCATTCAGGGCCCCACTCCCTAATGGAATCTGACCTAGACTGTCGTTCAGGGCCCCACTCCCTCATGGACTCTGATCCGGATTGTTGTTCAGTGTCCCACTCCCTAATGGACTCTGATCCAGACTGTCGTTCAGTGTCCCACTCCCTAATGGACTATGATCCAGACAGTTGTTCAGTGTCCCACTCCCTAATGTTCTCTGACACAGACTGTCGTTCAGTGTCCCATTCCCGAATGGACTCTGATCCGGACTGTAGTTCCCAGGTCCCACTCACTAATGGACTCTGACCTAGACTGTCGTTCAATATCCCACTCCCTAATGGACTCTTATCCAGACTGACGTTCAGTATCCCACTCCCTAATGGACTCTGACCTAGACTGTCGTTCAATATCCCACTCCCTAATTGACTCTGACCTAGACTGTCGTTCAATATCCCACTCCCTAATGGACTCTGACCCGGACTGTCATTCAGTTTCCCACTCCCTATTGGTCTCTGATCCAGACTGTCGTTCAGGACCCCACTCCTTAATGTCTCTGATCCGGACTGCAGTTCCCAGGTCCCACTCACTAATGGACTCTGACCTAGACTGTCGTTCAGTGTCCCACTCCCTAATGGACTCTGATCCAGACTGTCGTTCAGTATCCCAATCCCTAATGGACTCTGACGCAGACTGTCGTCAGTATCCCATTCCCTAATTATCTCTTATCCAGACTGTCGTTCAGTGTCTCACTCCCTGATGGTCTGTGATCCAGACTGACGTTCAGTATCCCACTCCCTAATTGACTCTGACCAAGACTGTCGTTCAGTGTCCCACTCCCTAATGGACTCTGATCCAGACTGTCGTTCAGTATCCCAATCCCTAATGGACTCTGACGCAGACTGTCGTCAGTATCCCATTCCCTAATTATCTCTTATCCAGACTGTCGTTCAGTGTCTCACTCCCTGATGGTCTGTGATCCAGACTGTCTTTCAGTGTCCCAACCCCTAATGGAGTCTGATCCAGACAGCCATTCAGGGCCCCACTCCCTAATGGAATCTGACCTAGACTGTCGTTCAGGGCCCCACTCCCTCATGGACTCTGATCCGGATTGTTGTTCAGTGTCCCACTCCCTAATGGACTCTGATCCAGACTGTCGTTCAGTGTCCCACTCCCTAATGGACTATGATCCAGACAGTTGTTCAGTGTCCCACTCCCTAATGTTCTCTGACACAGACTGTCGTTCAGTGTCCCATTCCCGAATGGACTCTGATCCAGACTGTCGTTCAGTGTCCCACTCCCTAAAGGACTCTGAGCTAGACTGTTGTTCAGGACCCCACTCCCTAATGGACTCTGACCCAGACTGTCGTTCAGGACCCCGTCCCTAATGGACTCTGACCCAGACTGTCATTCAGTGTCCCACTCCCTAATGGACTCTGATCCAGACTGTCGTTCAGTACCCCACTCCTTAATGACTCTGATCCGGACTGTAGTTCAGGGTCCCACTCGCTAATGGACTCTAATCCGGACTGTCATTCAGTGGCCCACACCCTAATGGACTCTTATCCAGACTGTCGTTCAGTGGCCCACTCCCTAAAGGACTCTTATCCAGACTGTTGTTCAGTGTCCCACTCCCTCTTGGTTGCTGACCCAGACTGTCGTTCAGTGTCCCACTCCCTAATGGACTCTGACCTAGACTGTCGTTCAATATCCCACTCCCTAATGGACTCTTATCCAGACTGACGTTCAGTATCCCACTCGCTAATGGACTCTTATACAGACTGTCATTCAGTTTCCCACTCCCTATTGGTCTCTGATCCAGACTGTCGTTCAGGACCCCACTCCTTATTCACTCTGATCCGGACTGTAGTTCTGGGTCCCGCTCCCTAATGGAATCTGACCAAGACTGTCGTTCAGTGTCCCACTCCCTAATGGACTCTGATCCAGACTGTCGTTCAGTATCCCAATCCCTAATGGACTCTGACGCAGACTGTCGTCAGTATCCCATTCCCTAATTATCTCTTATCCAGACTGTCGTTCAGTGTCTCACTCCCTGATGGTCTGTGATCCAGACTGTCTTTCAGTGTCCCAACCCCTAATGGAGTCTGATCCAGACAGCCATTCAGGGCCCCACTCCCTAATGGAATCTGACCTAGACTGTCGTTCAGGGCCCCACTCCCTCATGGACTCTGATCCGGATTGTTGTTCAGTGTCCCACTCCCTAATGGACTCTGATCCAGACTGTCGTTCAGTGTCCCACTCCCTAATGGACTATGATCCAGACAGTTGTTCAGTGTCCCACTCCCTAATGTTCTCTGACACAGACTGTCGTTCAGTGTCCCATTCCCGAATGGACTCTGATCCAGACTGTCGTTCAGTGTCCCACTCCCTAAAGGACTCTGAGCTAGACTGTTGTTCAGGACCCCACTCCCTAATGGACTCTGACCCAGACTGTCGTTCAGGACCCCGTCCCTAATGGACTCTGACCCAGACTGTCATTCAGTGTCCCACTCCCTAATGGACTCTGATCCAGACTGTCGTTCAGTACCCCACTCCTTAATGACTCTGATCCGGACTGTAGTTCAGGGTCCCACTCGCTAATGGACTCTAATCCGGACTGTCATTCAGTGGCCCACACCCTAATGGACTCTTATCCAGACTGTCGTTCAGTGGCCCACTCCCTAAAGGACTCTTATCCAGACTGTTGTTCAGTGTCCCACTCCCTCTTGGTTGCTGACCCAGACTGTCGTTCAGTGTCCCACTCCCTAATGGACTCTGACCTAGACTGTCGTTCAATATCCCACTCCCTAATGGACTCTTATCCAGACTGACGTTCAGTATCCCACTCGCTAATGGACTCTTATACAGACTGTCATTCAGTTTCCCACTCCCTATTGGTCTCTGATCCAGACTGTCGTTCAGGACCCCACTCCTTATTCACTCTGATCCGGACTGTAGTTCTGGGTCCCGCTCCCTAATGGAATCTGACCAAGACTGTCGTTCAGTATCCCACTCCCTAATGGACTCTGATCCAGACTGTCACTCAGTGTCCCACTCCCTAATGGTCTCTGACCCAGACTGTCGTTCACTGTCCCACTCCCGAATGGACTCTGATCCAGACTGTTGTTCAGGACCCCACTCCCTAATGGACTCTGACCCAGACTGTCGTTCAGGACCCCATCCCTAATGGACTCTGACCAAGTCTGTCATTCAGTGTCCCACTCCCTAATGGACTCTGACCTAGACTGTTGTTCAGGACCCCACTCCCTAATGGACTCTGATCCAGACTGTTGTTCAGGACCCCATCCCTAATGGACTCTGACCCAGACTGTCATTCAGTGTCCCACTCCCTAATGGACTCTTATCCAGACTGTCGTTCCGTATCCCACTCCCTAATGGACTCTTATACAGACTGTCGTTCAGTGTCCCACTCCCTAATGGACTCTGATCCAGTCTGTCATTCAGTATCCCACTCGCTAATGGACTCTAACCCGGACTGTCGTTCAGTGGCCCACACCCTAATGGACTCTTATCCAGACTGTCGTTCAGTGTCCCACTCCCTCTTGATCGCTGACCCAGACTGTCGTTCAGTGTCCCACTCCCTAATGGTCTCTGACCTAGACTGTTGTTCAATATCCCACTCCCTACTGGACTCTAATCCGGACTGTCGTTCAGTGGCCCACACCCTAATGGACTCTTATCCAGACTGTCGTTCAGTGTCCCACTCCCTAATGGACTCTGACGCAGACTGTCGTCAGTATCCCATTCCCTAATGGACTCTGACCTAGACTGTTGTTCAGGACCCCACTCCCTAATGGACTCTGACCCAGACTGTCGTTCAGGACCCCACTCCCTAATGGACTCTGACCCAGACTGTTGTTCAGGACCCCATCCCTAATGGACTCTGACCCAGACTGTCATTCAGTGTCCCACTTCCTAATGGACTCTTATCCAGACTGTCGATCCGTATCCCACTCCCTAATGGACTCTTATACAGACTGTCGTTCAGTGTCCCACTCCCTAATGGACTCTGATCCAGTCTGTCGTTCAGTATCCCACTCGCTAATGGACTCTAATCCGGACTGTCGTTCAGTGGCCCACACCCTAATGGACTCTTATCCAGACTGTCGTTCAGTGTCCCACTCCCTCTTGATCACTGACCCAGACTGTCGTTCAGTGTCCCACTCCCTAATGGACTCTGACCTAGACTGTCGTTCAATATCCCACTCCCTACTGGACTCTAATCCGGACTGTCGTTCAGTGTCCCACTCCCTCTTGGTTGCTGACCCAGACTGTCGTACAGTGTCCCACTCCCTAATGGACTCTGACCCAGACTGTCGTTCAATATCCCACACCCTAATGGACTCTTATCCAGACTGTCGTTCAATATCCCACTCCCTAATGGACTCTTATCCAGACTGTCGTTCAGTGTCCCACTCCCTAATGGACTCTGACCTAGACTGTCGTTCAATATCCCACTCCCTAATGGACTCTGATCCGGACTGTCGTTCAGTGTCCCACTCCCTCTTGGTCGCTGACCCAGACTGACGTTCAGTGTCCCACTCCCTATTGGTCTCTGATCCAGACTGTCGTTCAGGACCCCACTCCTTATTCACTCTGATCCGGACTGTAGTTCTGGGTCCTGCTCCCTAATGGAATCTGACCAAGACTGCTGCTCAGTGTCCCACTCCCTAATGTTCTCTGACCCAGACTGTCGTTCAGTATCCCACTCGCGAATGGACTCCGATCCAGACTGTCGTTCAGTGTCCCACTCCCTAATGGACTCTGACCTAGACTGTTGTCCAGGACCCCACTCCCTAATGCACTCTGACCCAGACTGTCGTTCAGGACCCCATCCCTAATGGACTCTGACCCAGACTGTCATTCAGTATCCAACTCCCTAATGGACTCTGATCCAGACTGTCGTTCAGTACCCCACTCCTTAATGACTCTGATCCGGACTGTAGTTC
Source organism: Hypanus sabinus (assembly GCF_030144855.1). Classification (NCBI taxonomy): domain Eukaryota; kingdom Metazoa; phylum Chordata; class Chondrichthyes; order Myliobatiformes; family Dasyatidae; genus Hypanus; species Hypanus sabinus. The sequence continues at coordinate 27,313,078 of NC_082723.1, read as the reverse complement.
AGGGTCCCACTCGCTAATGGACTTTAATCCGGACTGTCGTTCAGTGGCCCACACCCTAATTGACTCTTATCCAGACTGTCGTTCAGTGTCCCACTCCCTCTTGGTTGCTGACCCAGACTGTCGTTCAGTGTCCCACTCCCTAATGGACTCTGACCTAGACTGTCGTTCAATATCCCACTCCCTACTGGACTCTAATCCGGACTGTCGTTCAGTGGCCCACACCCTAATGGACTCTTATCCAGACTGTCGTTCAGTGTCCCACTCCCTCTTGGTCGCTGAGCCAGACTGTCGTTCAGTGTCCCACTCGCTAATGGACTCTTATCCAGACTGTCGTTCAATATCCCACTCCCTAATGAACTCTGATCCAGACTGTCGTTCAGTGTCCCACTCCCTGATGGTCTCTGATCCAGAGGGTCGTTCAGTGTCCCAATCCATAATGGAGTCTGATCCAGACTGTCGTTCAGGACCCCACTCCCTAATGTACTCAGACCTAGACTGTCATTCAGTATCCCACTCCCTAATGGACTCTGACCTAGACTGTCATTCAGTATCCCACTCCCTAATGGACTCTGACCTAGACTGTCATTCAGTGTCCCACTCCCTAATGAACTCCTATCCAGACTGTCGTTCAGGATCCCAGTCCCTAATGGACTCTGACCCGGACTGTCGTTCAGGGCCCCTCTCCCTCATGGACTCTGATCCAGACTGTCGTTCAGGACCCCACTCCTTAATGACTCTGATCCGGACTGTCGTTCAGTGTCCCACTCCCTAATGGACTCCTGTCCAGACTGTCGTTCAGTGTCCCACTCCCTAATGGACTCTGATCCAGACTGTCGTTCAGACCCCACTCCTTAATGTCTCTGATCCGGACTGCAGTTCATGGTCGCACTCGCTAATGTACTCTGATCCGCACTGCCGTTCAGTGTCCCACTACTAATGGTCTCTGACCCAGTCTGTCGTTCACTGTCCCACTCCCTATTGGACTCTGATCCAGACTGTCGTTCAGTGTCCCACTCCCTATTGGACTCTGATCCAGACTGTCGTTCAGTATCCCACTCTCTATTGGACTCTGATCCAGACTGTCGTTCAGTATCCCACTCCCGAATGAACTCTTATCCAGACTGCCATTCAGGGCCCCACTCCCTAATGGACTCTGACCTAGCCTGTCGTTCAGAACCCCACTCCCTAATGGACTCTGACCCGGACTGTCGTTCAGGGCCCCTCTCCCTCATGGACTCTGATCCGCACTGTCATTCAGTGTCCCACTCCTTAATGGACTCTGATCCAGACTGTCATTCAGTGTCCCACTCCTTAATGGACTCTGATCCAGACTGTCGTTCAGTGTCCCACTCCATAATGGACTCTGATCCAGACTGTCGTTCAGGACCCCACTCCTTAATGACTCTGATCCGGACTGTAGTTCAGGGTCCCACTCGCTAATGGCTCTGATCCGGACTGTCATTCAGTGGCCCACTCCCTTAGGGACACTGATCCAGATTCTCGTTCAGGACCCCACTCCTTAATCACTTTGATCCGGACTGTAGTTCAGGACCCCACTCCCGAATGGACTCTGACCCGGACTGTCGTTCAGGGCCCCTCTCCCTCATGGACTCTGATCCCAGACTGTCGTTCAGTTTCCAACTCCCTAATGGACTCTGATCCAGACTGTCGTTCAGGACCCCACTCCTTAATGAATCTGATCCGGACTGTAGTTCAGGGTCCCACTCGCTAATGGCTCTGATCCGGACTGTCATTCAGTGGCCCACTCCCTTAGGGACACTGATCCAGATTCTCGTTCAGGACCCCACTCCTTAATGACTCTGATCCGGACTGTAGTTCCCAGGTCCCACTCACTAATGGACTCTGACCTAGACTGTCGTTCAATATCCCACTCCCTAATGGACTCTTATCCAGACTGACGTTCAGTGTCCCACTCCCTAATGTACTCTGACCTAGACTGTCGTTCAATATCCCACTCCCTAATGGACTCTTATCCAGACTGTCGTTCAATATCCCACTCCCTAATGGACTCTTATCCAGACTGACGTTCAGTGTCCCACTCCCTAATGTACTCTGACCTAGACTGTCGTTCAATATCCCACTCCCTAATGGACTCTTATCCAGACTGTCGTTCAGAGTCCCACTCCCTCTTGGTCGCTGACCCAGACTGTCGTTCAGTGTCCCACTCGCTAATGGACTCTTATCCAGACTGTCGTTCAATATCCCACTCCCTAATGAACTCTGATCCAGACTGTCGTTCAGTGTCCCACTCCCTGATGGTCTCTGATCCAGACTGTCATTCAGTATCCCACTCCCTAATGGACTCTGACCTAGACTGTCATTCAGTATCCCACTCCCTAATGGACTCTGACCTAGACTGTCATTCAGTGTCCCACTCCCTAATGAACTCCTATCCAGACTGTCGTTCAGGATCCCAGTCCCTAATGGACTCTGACCCGGACTGTCGTTCAGGGCCCCTCTCCCTCATGGACTCTGATCCAGACTGTCGTTCAGTGTCCCACTCCCTAATGGACTCTGATCCAGACTGTCGTTCTGACCCCACTCCTTAATGTCTCTGATCCGGACTGCAGTTCATGGTCGCACTCGCTAATGTACTCTGATCCGCACTGCCGTTCAGTGTCCCACTACTAATGGTCTCTGACCCAGTCTGTCGTTCAGTGTCCCACTCCCTATTGGACTCTGATCCAGACTGTCGTTCAGTATCCCACTCTCTATTGGACTCTGATCCAGACTGTCGTTCAGTATCCCACTCCCGAATGAACTCTTATCCAGACTGCCATTCAGGGCCCCACTCCCTAATGGACTCTGACCTAGCCTGTCGTTCAGAACCCCACTCCCTAATGGACTCTGACCCGGACTGTCGTTCAGGGCCCCTCTCCCTCATGGACTCTGATCCCAGACTGTCGTTCAGTTTCCAACTCCCTAATGGACTCTGATCCAGATTGTCGTTCAGGACCCCACTCCTTAATGAATCTGATCCGGACTGTAGTTCAGGGTCCCACTCGCTAATGGCTCTGATCCGGACTGTCATTCAGTGGCCCACTCACTTAGGGACACTGATCCAGATTCTCGTTCAGGACCCCACTCCTTAATGACTCTGATCCGGACTGTAGTTCCCAGGTCCCACTCACTAATGGACTCTGACCTAGACTGTCGTTCAATATCCCACTCCCTAATGGACTCTTATCCAGACTGACGTTCAGTGTCCCACTCCCTAATGTACTCTGACCTAGACTGTCGTTCAATATCCCACTCCCTAATGGACTCTTATCCAGACTGTCGTTCAATATCCCACTCCCTAATGGACTCTGACCGAGACTGTCGTTCAATATCCCACTCCCTAATGGACTCTTATCCAGACTGATGTTCAGTGTCCCACTCCCTAATGTACTCTGACCTAGACTGTCGTTCAATATCCCACTCCCTAATGGACTCTTATCCAGACTGTCGTTCAGTGTCCCACTCCCTCTTGGTCGCTGACCCAGACTGTCGTTCAGTGTCCCACTCGCTAATGGACTCTTATCCAGACAGTCGTTCAATATCCCACTCCCTAATGAACTCTGATCCAGACTGTCATTCAGTGTCCCACTCCCTGATGGTCTCTGATCCAGAGGGTCGTTCAGTGTCCCAATCCATAATGGAGTCTGATCCAGACTGTCGTTCATGACCCCTCTCCCTAATGGACTCTGACCTAGACTGTCATTCAGTGTCCCACTCCCTAATGGACTCCTATCCAGACTGTCGTTCAGGATCCCAGTCCCTAATGGACTCTGACCCGGACTGTCGTTCAGGGCCCCTCTCCCTCATGGACTCTGATCCAGACTGTCGTTCAGGACCCCACTCCTTAATGACTCTGATCCGGACTGTCGTTCAATGTCCCACTCCCTAATGGACTCCTGTCCAGACTGTCGTTCAGTGTCCCACTCCCTAATGGACTCTGATCCAGACTGTCGTTCAGACCCCACTCCTTAATGTCTCTGATCCGGACTGCAGTTCATGGTCGCACTCGCTAATGTACTCTGATCCGCACTGCCGTTCAGTGTCCCACTACTAATGGTCTCTGATCCAGACTGTCGTTCAGGACCCCACTCCTTAATGACTGATCCAGACTGTCGTTCAGTGTCCCACTCCCTATTGGACTCTGATCCAGACTGTCGTTCAGTATCCCAGTCCCGAATGAACTCTTATCCAGACTGCCATTCAGGGCCCCACTCCCTAATGGACTCTGACCTAGCCTGTCGTTCAGAACCCCACTCCCTAATGGACTCTGACCCGGACTGTCGTTCAGGGCCCCTCTCCCTCATGGACTCTGATCCGCACTGTCATTCAGTGTCCCACTCCTTAATGGACTCTGATCCAGACTGTCGTTCAGTGTCCCACTCCATAATGGACTCTGATCCCAGACTGTCGTTCAGCTTCCAACTCCCTAATGGACTCTGATCCAGACTGTCGTTCAGGACCCCACTCCTTAATGACTCTGATCCGGACTGTAGTTCAGGGTCCCACTCGTTAATGGCTCTGATCCGGACTGTCATTCAGTGGCCCACTCCCTTAGGGACACTGATCCAGATTCTCGTTCAGGACCCCACTCCTTAATCACTTTGATCCGGACTGTAGTTCAGGACCCCACTCCCTAATGGACTCTGACCCGGACTGTCGTTCAGGGCCCCTCTCCCTCATGGACTCTGATCCCAGACTGTCGTTCAGTTTCCAACTCCCTAATGGACTCTGATCCAGACTGTCGTTCAGGACCCCACTCCTTAATGAATCTGATCCGGACTGTAGTTCAGGGTCCCACTCGCTAATGGCTCTGATCCGGACTGTCATTCAGTGGCCCACTCCCTTAGGGACACTGATCCAGATTCTCGTTCAGGACCCCACTCCTTAATGACTCTGATCCGGACTGTAGTTCCCAGGTCCCACTCACTAATGGACTCTGACCTAGACTGTCGTTCAATATCCCACTCCCTAATGGACTCTTATCCAGACTGACGTTCAGTGTCCCACTCCCTCTTGGTCGCTGACCCAGACTGTCGTTCAGTGTCCCACTCGCTAATGGACTCTTATCCAGACAGTCGTTCAATATCCCACTCCCTAATGAACTCTGATCCAGACTGTCATTCAGTGTCCCACTCCCTGATGGTCTCTGATCCAGAGGGTCGTTCAGTGTCCCAATCCATAATGGAGTCTGATCCAGACTGTCGTTCAGGACCCCTCTCCCTAATGGACTCTGACCTAGACTGTCATTCAGTATCCCACTCCCTAATGGACTCTGACCTAGACTGTCATTCAGTATCCCACTCCCTAATGGACTCTGACCCAGACTGTCGTTCAGTGTCCCACTCCCTAATGGACTCTGATCCAGACTGTCGTTCAGACCCCACTCCTTAATGTCTCTGATCCGGACTGCAGTTCATGGTCGCACTCGCTAATGTACTCTGATCCGCACTGCCGTTCAGTGTCCCACTACTAATGGTCTCTGACCCAGTCTGTCGTTCAGTGTCCCACTCCCTATTGGACTCTGATCCAGACTGTCGTTCAGTGTCCCACTCCCCATTGGACTCTGATCCAGACTGTCGTTCAGGGCCCCACTCCCTAATGGACTCTGACCTAGCCTGTCGTTCAGAACCCCACTCCCTAATGGACTCTGACCCGGACTGTCGTTCAGGGCCCCTCTCCCTCATGGACTCTGATCCGCACTGTCATTCAGTGTCCCACTCCTTAATGGACTCTGATCCAGACTGTCGTTCAGTGTCCCACTCCATAATGGACTCTGATCCCAGACTGTCGTTCAGTTTCCAACTCCCTAATGGACTCTGATCCAGACTGTCGTTCAGGACCCCACTCCTTAATGACTCTGATCCGGACTGTAGTTCAGGGTCCCACTCGTTAATGGCTCTGATCCGGACTGTCATTCAGTGGCCCACTCCCTTAGGGACACTGATCCAGATTCTCGTTCAGGACCCCACTCCTTAATCACTTTGATCCGGACTGTAGTTCAGGACCCCACTCCCTAATGGACTCTGACCCGGACTGTCGTTCAGGGCCCCTCTCCCTCATGGACTCTGATCCCAGACTGTCATTCAGTATCCCACTCCCTAATGGACTCTGACCTAGACTGTCATTCAGTATCCCACTCCCTAATGGACTCTGACCTAGACTGTCATTCAGTGTCCCACTCCCTAATGGACTCCTTTCCAGACTGTCGTTCAGGATCCCAGTCCCTAATGGACTCTGACCTAGACTGTCATTCAGTGTCCCACTCCCTAATGGACTCCTATCCAGACTGTCGTTCAGGATCCCAGTCCCTAATGGACTCTGACCCGGACTGTCGTTCAGGGCCCCTCTCCCTCATGGACTCTGATCCAGACTGTCGTTCAGGACCCCACTCCTTAATGACTCTGATCCGGACTGTCGTTCAATGTCCCACTCCCTAATGGACTCCTGTCCAGACTGTCGTTCAGTGTCCCACTCCCTAATGGACTCTGATCCAGACTGTCGTTCAGACCCCACTCCTTAATGTCTCTGATCCGGACTGCAGTTCATGGTCGCACTCGCTAATGTACTCTGATCCGCACTGCCGTTCAGTGTCCCACTACTAATGGTCTCTGATCCAGACTGTCGTTCAGGACCCCACTCCTTAATGACTGATCCAGACTGTCGTTCAGTGTCCCACTCCCTATTGGACTCTGATCCAGACTGTCGTTCAGTATCCCAGTCCCGAATGAACTCTTATCCAGACTGCCATTCAGGGCCCCACTCCCTAATGGACTCTGACCTAGCCTGTCGTTCAGAACCCCACTCCCTAATGGACTCTGACCCGGACTGTCGTTCAGGGCCCCTCTCCCTCATGGACTCTGATCCGCACTGTCATTCAGTGTCCCACTCCTTAATGGACTCTGATCCAGACTGTCGTTCAGTGTCCCACTCCATAATGGACTCTGATCCCAGACTGTCGTTCAGCTTCCAACTCCCTAATGGACTCTGATCCAGACTGTCGTTCAGGACCCCACTCCTTAATGACTCTGATCCGGACTGTAGTTCAGGGTCCCACTCGTTAATGGCTCTGATCCGGACTGTCATTCAGTGGCCCACTCCCTTAGGGACACTGATCCAGATTCTCGTTCAGGACCCCACTCCTTAATCACTTTGATCCGGACTGTAGTTCAGGACCCCACTCCCTAATGGACTCTGACCCGGACTGTCGTTCAGGGCCCCTCTCCCTCATGGACTCTGATCCCAGACTGTCGTTCAGTTTCCAACTCCCTAATGGACTCTGATCCAGACTGTCGTTCAGGACCCCACTCCTTAATGAATCTGATCCGGACTGTAGTTCAGGGTCCCACTCGCTAATGGCTCTGATCCGGACTGTCATTCAGTGGCCCACTCCCTTAGGGACACTGATCCAGATTCTCGTTCAGGACCCCACTCCTTAATGACTCTGATCCGGACTGTAGTTCCCAGGTCCCACTCACTAATGGACTCTGACCTAGACTGTCGTTCAATATCCCACTCCCTAATGGACTCTTATCCAGACTGACGTTCAGTGTCCCACTCCCTCTTGGTCGCTGACCCAGACTGTCGTTCAGTGTCCCACTCGCTAATGGACTCTTATCCAGACAGTCGTTCAATATCCCACTCCCTAATGAACTCTGATCCAGACTGTCATTCAGTGTCCCACTCCCTGATGGTCTCTGATCCAGAGGGTCGTTCAGTGTCCCAATCCATAATGGAGTCTGATCCAGACTGTCGTTCAGGACCCCTCTCCCTAATGGACTCTGACCTAGACTGTCATTCAGTATCCCACTCCCTAATGGACTCTGACCTAGACTGTCATTCAGTATCCCACTCCCTAATGGACTCTGACCCAGACTGTCGTTCAGTGTCCCACTCCCTAATGGACTCTGATCCAGACTGTCGTTCAGACCCCACTCCTTAATGTCTCTGATCCGGACTGCAGTTCATGGTCGCACTCGCTAATGTACTCTGATCCGCACTGCCGTTCAGTGTCCCACTACTAATGGTCTCTGACCCAGTCTGTCGTTCAGTGTCCCACTCCCTATTGGACTCTGATCCAGACTGTCGTTCAGTGTCCCACTCCCCATTGGACTCTGATCCAGACTGTCGTTCAGGGCCCCACTCCCTAATGGACTCTGACCTAGCCTGTCGTTCAGAACCCCACTCCCTAATGGACTCTGACCCGGACTGTCGTTCAGGGCCCCTCTCCCTCATGGACTCTGATCCGCACTGTCATTCAGTGTCCCACTCCTTAATGGACTCTGATCCAGACTGTCGTTCAGTGTCCCACTCCATAATGGACTCTGATCCCAGACTGTCGTTCAGTTTCCAACTCCCTAATGGACTCTGATCCAGACTGTCGTTCAGGACCCCACTCCTTAATGACTCTGATCCGGACTGTAGTTCAGGGTCCCACTCGTTAATGGCTCTGATCCGGACTGTCATTCAGTGGCCCACTCCCTTAGGGACACTGATCCAGATTCTCGTTCAGGACCCCACTCCTTAATCACTTTGATCCGGACTGTAGTTCAGGACCCCACTCCCTAATGGACTCTGACCCGGACTGTCGTTCAGGGCCCCTCTCCCTCATGGACTCTGATCCCAGACTGTCATTCAGTATCCCACTCCCTAATGGACTCTGACCTAGACTGTCATTCAGTATCCCACTCCCTAATGGACTCTGACCTAGACTGTCATTCAGTGTCCCACTCCCTAATGGACTCCTTTCCAGACTGTCGTTCAGGATCCCAGTCCCTAATGGACTCTGACCCGGACTGTCGTTCAGGGCCCCTCTCCCTCATGGACTCTGATCCAGACTGTCGTTCAGGACCCCACTCCTTAATGACTCTGATCCGGACTGTCGTTCAATGTCCCACTCCCTAATGGACTCCTGTCCAGACTGTCGTTCAGTGTCCCACTCCCTAATGGACTCTGATCCAGACTGTCGTTCAGACCCCACTCCTTAATGTCTCTGATCCGGACTGTAGTTCATGGTCGCACTCGCTAATGTACTCTGATCCGCACTGCCGTTCAGTGTCCCACTACTAATGGTCTCTGACCCAGTCTGTCGTTCAGTATCCCACTCCCTATTGGACTCTGATCCAGACTGTCGTTCAGTGTCCCACTCCCTATTGGACTCTGATCCAGACTGTCGTTCAGTATCCCACTCCCTATTGGACTCTGATCCAGACTGTCGTTCAGAACCCCACTCCCTAATGGACTCTGACCCGGACTGTCGTTCAGGGCCCCTCTCCCTCATGGACTCTGATCCAGACTGTCATTCAGTGTCCCACTCCTTAATGGACTCTGATCCAGACTGTCGTTCAGTGTCCCACTCCATAATGGACTCTGATCCCAGACTGTCGTTCAGTTTCCAACTCCCTAATGGACTCTGATCCAGACTGTCGTTCAGGACCCCACTCCTTAATGACTCTGATCCGGACTGTCGTTCAATGTCCCACTCCCTAATGGACTCCTGTCCAGACTGTCGTTCAGTGTCCCACTCCCTAATGGACTCTGATCCAGACTGTCGTTCAGACCCCACTCCTTAATGTCTCTGATCCGGACTGCAGTTCATGGTCGCACTCGCTAATGTACTCTGATCCGCACTGCCGTTCAGTGTCCCACTACTAATGGTCTCTGACCCAGTCTGTCGTTCAGTATCCCACTCCCTATTGGACTCTGATCCAGACTGTCGTTCAGTGTCCCACTCCCTATTGGACTCTGATCCAGACTGTCGTTCAGTATCCCACTCCCTATTGGACTCTGATCCAGACTGTCGTTCAGAACCCCACTCCCTAATGGACTCTGACCCGGACTGTCGTTCAGGGCCCCTCTCCCTCATGGACTCTGATCCAGACTGTCATTCAGTGTCCCACTCCTTAATGGACTCTGATCCAGACTGTCGTTCAGTGTCCCACTCCATAATGGACTCTGATCCCAGACTGTCGTTCAGTTTCCAACTCCCTAATGGACTCTAATCCAGACTGTCGTTCAGGACCCCACTCCTTAATGACTCTGATCCGGACTGTAGTTCAGGGTCCCACTCGCTAATGGCTCTGATCCGGACTGTCATTCAGTGGCCCACTCCCTTAGGGACACTGATCCAGATTCTCGTTCAGGACCCCACTCCTTAATCACTTTGATCCGGACTGTAGTTCAGGACCCCACTCCCTAATGGACTCTGACCCGGACTGTCGTTCAGGGCCCCTCTCCCTCATGGACTCTGATCCCAGACTGTCGTTCAGTTTCCAACTCCCTAATGGACTCTGATCCGGACTGTCATTCAGTGGCCCACTCCCTTAGGGACACTGATCCAGATTCTCGTTCAGGACCCCACTCCTTAATGACTCTGATCCGGACTGTAGTTCCCAGGTCCCACTCACTAATGGACTCTGACCTAGACTGTCGTTCAATATCCCACTCCCTAATGGACTCTTATCCAGACTGACGTTCAGTGTCCCACTCCCTAATGTACTCTGACCTAGACTGTCGTTCAATATCCCACTCCCTAATGGACTCTTATCCAGACTGTCGTTCAATATCCCACTCCCTAATGGACTCTTATCCAGACTGACGTTCAGTGTCCCACTCCCTAATGTACTCTGACCTAGACTGTCGTTCAATATCCCACTCCCTAATGGACTCTGACCTAGACTGTCGTTCAATATCCCACTCCCTAATGGACTCTTATCCAGACTGTCGTTCAATATCCCACTCCCTAATGGACTCTGACCTAGACTGTCGTTCAATATCCCACTCCCTAATGGACTCTTATCCAGACTGACGTTCAGTATCCCACTCCCTAATGGACTCTGACACAAACTGTCATTCAGTGTCCCATTCCCTAATGGACTCTGATCCAGACTGTCGTTCAGTGTCCCACTCCCTAATGTTCTCTGACCCAGACTGTCGTTCAGTGTCCCACTCCCGAATGGACTCTGATCCAGACTGTCGTTCAGTGTCCCACTCCCTAATGGACTCTGACCTAGACTGTTGTTCAGGACCCCACTCCCTAATGGACTCTGACCCAGACTGTCGTTCAGGACCCCATCCCTAATGGACTCTGACCCAGTCTGTCATTCAGTGTCCCACTCCCTAATGGACTCTGACCTAGACTGTCATTCAGTATCCCACTCCCTAATGGACTCTGACCTAGACTGTCATTCAGTGTCCCACTCCCTAATGGACTCCTTTCCAGACTGTCGTTCAGGATCCCAGTCCCTAATGGACTCTGACCCGGACTGTCGTTCAGGGCCCCTCTCCCTCATGGACTCTGATCCAGACTGTCGTTCAGGACCCCACTCCTTAATGACTCTGATCCGGACTGTCGTTCAATGTCCCACTCCCTAATGGACTCCTGTCCAGACTGTCGTTCAGTGTCCCACTCCCTAATGGACTCTGATCCAGACTGTCGTTCAGACCCCACTCCTTAATGTCTCTGATCCGGACTGCAGTTCATGGTCGCACTCGCTAATGTACTCTGATCCGCACTGCCGTTCAGTGGCCCACACCCTAATGGACTCTTATCCAGACTGACGTTCAGTATCCCACTCCCTAATGGACTCTGATCCAGACTGTCGTTCAGTGTCCCACTCCCTCATGGTCTCTGACCCAGACTGTCGTTCAGTGTCCCACTCCCTAATGGACTCTGATCCAGACTGTCGTTCAGTGTCCCACTCCCTAATGTACTCTGATCCAGACTGTCATTCAGGACCCCACTCCTTAATCACTCTGATCCAGACTGTCGTTCAGTGTCCCAGTCCCTAATGGAGTCTGACCTAGACTGTCGTTCAACACCCCACTCCCTAATGTACTCTGACCCAGACTGTCGTTGAATATCCCATTCCCTAATGGACTCTTATCCAGAATGTCATTCAGTATCCTACTCCCAAATGGACTCTGATCCAGCCTGTCGTTCCGGAACCCACTGCTTATTGACTCTGATCTGGACTGTCGTTCAGTGGCCCACTATTTGATGGACTCTGATCCAGACTGTCGTTCAGTGTCCCACTCCCTAATGGACTCTTATCCAGACTGACGTTCAGTATACACTCCCTAATGGACTCTGATCCAGACTGTCGTTCAGGACCCCACTCCTTAATCACTCTGATCCAGACTGTCGTTCAGTATCCCAGTCCCTAATGGAGTCTGATCCAGACTGCTATTCAGGGCCCCACTCCCTAATGGACTCTGATCCAGACTGTCGTTCAGTATCCCACTCCCTAATGGACTCTTATACAGACTGTCATTCAGTGTCCCACTCCCTAATGGACTCTGCTCCAGACTGTCGTTCAGGACCCCACTCCTTAATGACTCTTATCCGGACTGTAATTCAGGGTCCCACTCGCTAATGGCTCTGACCCGGACTGTCGTTCAGTGCCCCACTCCCTAAGGGACACTGATCCAGATTCTCGTTCAGGACCCCACTCCTTAATCACTCTGATCCAGACTGTAGTTCAGTGTCCCACTCCCTGATGGTCTCTGATCCAGACGGCCGTTCAGTGTCCCAATCCCTAATGGAGTCTGATCTAGTCTGTCGTTCAGGGCCTCACTCCCTAATGGACTCTGACCCAGACTGTCGTTCAGTGTCCCACTCCCTAATGGACTCTGATCCAGACTGTCGTTCAGGACCCCACTCCTTAATGACTCTGATCCGGACTGTAGTTCAGGGTCCCACTCACTAATGGACTCTGATCCGGACAGTCTTTCAGTGACCCACTATTTGATGGACTCTTACACAAACTGTCGTTCAGTGTCCCACTCCCTAATGGACTCTGACCCAGACTGTCGTTCAATATCCCACTCCCTAATGGACTCTTATCCAGACTGACGTTCGGTATCCCCCTCGCTAATGGACTCTGATCCAGACTGTCGTTCCGGAACCCACTCCTATATCACTCTGATCCAGACTGTCGTTCAGTGTCCCAATCCCTAATGGACTCTGACCCAGACTGTCGTTCAGTGTCCCAATCCCTAATGGAGTCTGATCCAGACTGCTATTCAGGGCCCCACTCCCTAATGTACTCTGACCTTGACTGTCGTTCTGGGCCGCACTCCCTAATGGATTCTGATCCAAACTGTCGTTCAGGACCCCACTCCCTAATGGACTCTGATTCGGACTGTCGTTCAGGGCCCACACTCTCTAATGGACTCTGACACAGACTGTCGTTCAGTGTCCCTCTCCCTAATGGACTCTGACACAGACTGTCGTTCTGTGTCCCTCTCCCTAATGGTCTCTGACTGATACTGTCGTTCAGGACCCCACTGCCTGATGGACTCTGACATCGACTGTCTTTCAGGGCCCCACTCCCTAATGGACTCTGATCCGGACAGTCGTTCAGTGTCCCACTTATGATTGGACGCAGTTCCACAGGGTGGTGACTTGGCGGAATTCATTCCCACGGATGGATTTGCAGGCCACGTCATTACTATAATTAAAGCTGTGGTTGATCCATTCTTGATTAGTCAGGGTGTGAATAGTTGCGGGCTGAAGGCAGGAGAGTCTTGTTGGGAGCGAAGATAAATCAGTCATGATGGAGTGACTGGACTGGCTCAGTGGGCCAAGTGGCCTAATTCTACTCCTCTATCTTACGGTCTGATGAATGTTTTCCTTTACAGGCAAGGGTTACCTGCTGGATGAATTGCAGCCGATGTGACTGGTGTTTTCTCGTGAGGAAGTCCTGACAAGCACCCTTGCATTTTACTCCTTTCCTTTCCTGTCACTCTGTGTCAATCCACCGGGGGTGCCAATTAGGACAGGTGTTGTTCCACCCAGTAACACTCGGTAATGGTGTTAGGTCAGGGCCTGACACCTCGCTTCTCTCCCACTAATTGAATGATATTGATCCGCAGCTGCCGCTAACGGCAAACCGAGCTGGATCCTCAGTCTTTCCTCGCGGGGGGATGCAGGACTGGCAACTCCTCCGGAGGCAACAGCAGAGTTCCACGGTGCTGCTTTGTCCTGAAATGGTCCCGACGAACAGGGGTCAGGAATGTGACCCCTGCCCCGCCTCTCCTTCGGGCACTTTACTCTGTGCCTGTTAGGATTAAAATGATCTTTTACTTGTCACATGTACATCAAAACCAACCGTGAAACATGTTGCTTTGTGTCAACCCAAATCAATGAGGATTGTGCAAGTTTCACCACGCTTCCTGTACCAACACAGTATGCCTACAACTTACTCATCCTCATGTGTACATCTTTGGACTGTGGGAGGAAACCAGAGCACACAGAGGAAACCACGTGGTCATGGTGAGAACGTACAAAGTTGTTACAGACAGCGGCCGGAATCGAAACCTGATCTTGCAGCTGCCGCTGTAAAGCGTTGTGCTAACCGCTACATTACCAAGCTGCCCCCAACCCTAGCGTATGACTTCTGGGATACAGGAAGAAACTGGAGCACCCGGAGGAAACCCACGTGGTCATGCAGAGAATGTACAAACTCCTTACAGACAGTGGCAAGCAACTGCCCAGCAAACTGTAATGAGTATGACACCTACAGTTGGTTGTTTTCATAAGTGAAAGCTACTTTTTGTAGCTATTCATATTCCTTTTTAAAGATTCTACTTTTAATCTGAAGCTTCCTGGCAACAGCAAAACTCCAAAAAGTGAAAGAATTCAAGATTTTCCTCAGAAGCACTCTGGAAGAGAGCTAGACCTTCATGTGCTGTACATTTAGTCAAAGACAGTGCTAACTGCTATGCTACCATGAAGCCCACTGGTATATTATATATTATTATATTATTCTCTTCCTTTCAGTAGCTCTTGTGCATCAGATTCAGATTCAGATTAATTTATTCATCACATAGACATTGAAATATACAGTGAAATGCATCGTTTGCATTAACAACCAACACAATCAAGGTTATGCTGGGGACAGCCTGAAAGTGTCACTACACATTCCAGCACCAACACAGCATGCCCACAATGTTCAGCAGAACAACACAGAACATGGCCACTGCAAAACAAGCCTCTTTCTTCTCTCCCACCCACCCACGCAGTCCTCCAATCTGCTGCACAGATTTATGAGCCACCAACTCCAGGACAGGTCTCCGGGCCTTCAACCTCATGGCTTTGGCCACTGGGCATTGACTTCTGAATGACCTTCAGGCTTCCATCTTCGGTATCAAACTCCAAAAAGTCTCAAATTCCAACTCACTGGCTCTTCTGCCTCCTGGGACCCACCAAACTAAGACTGCCCGACATTCATAGAAGTCCTTCGTCACCTGTTCACATTGCTGGTCTTCAAATGTGGTCAAACTATTTCTACTCCATCCTGTTACTGTCTTTCCCTCCATAACCCACTGGCGAATGCTAGTGCCCTGCTGTTGCCAGCAAAGCTCCTATCAAAATTCAAGACTCTACTTTCAAGTCATTTCATTTGAGGAGCTAAGCAGGTGCTACAAGGGTAGCCCAAGGGTGACCTGCAGGCTAGCAGAGGGAAGGAGTTCCTTTGACTGAGTTATTGGGATGAGAAGGATTCCTACTTGACAGTGCCCCTACAGCACCTTCCTACTTGCCAATGCCCCTACAGCACCTTCCTACTTGCCAATGCCCCTACAGCACCTTCCTACTTGCCAGTGCCCCTACAGCACCTTCCTACTTGCCAATGCCCCTACAGCACCTTCCTACTTGCCAATGCCCCTACAGCACCTTCCTACTTGACAATGCCCCTACAGCACCTTCCTACTTGACAATGCCCCTACAGCACCTTCCTACTTGCCAGTGCCCCTACAGCACCTTCCTACTTGCCAATGCCCCTACAGCACCTTCCTACTTGCCAATGCCCCTACAGCACCTTCCTACTTGACAATGCCCCTACAGCACCTTCCTACTTGCCAATGCCCCTACAGCACCTTCGTACTTGCCAATGCCCCTACAGCACCTTCCTACTTGCCAATGTCCCTACAGCACCTTCCTACTTGCCAATGCCCCTACAGCACCTTCCTACTTGCCAATGCCCCTACAGCACCTTCGTACTTGCCAATGCCCCTACAGCACCTTCCCATTTGCCAATGCCCCTACAGCACCTTTGTACTTGGCAATGCCCCTACAGCACCTTCCTACTTGCCAATGCCCCTACAGCACCTTTGTACTTGCCAATGCCCCTACAGCACCTTCCTACTTGACAATGCCCCTACAGCACCTTCCTACTTGACAATGCCCCTACAGCACCTTCCTACTTGACAATGCCCCTATAGCACCTTCACACTTACCAATGCCCCTACAGCACCTTCCTACTTGACAATGCCCCTACAGCACCTTCCTACTTGCCGATGCCCCTACAGCACCTTCCTACTTGCCGATGCCCCTACAGCACCTTCCTACTTGCCAATACCCCTACAGCACCTTTGTACTTGCCAATGCCCCTACAGCACCTTTGTACTTGCCAATGCCCCTACAGCACCTTCCTACTTGCCGATGCCCCTACAGCACCTTCCTACTTGCCAATGCCCCTACAGAACCTTTGTACTTGCCAATGCCCCTACAGCACCTTCCTACTTGCCAATGCCCCTACAGCACCTTCGTACTTGCCGATGCCCCTACAGCACCTTCCTACTTGCCGATGCCCCTACAGCACCTTCCTACTTGCCGATGCCCCTACAGCACCTTCCTACTTGCCGATGCCCCTACAGCACCTTCCTACTTGACAATGCCCCTACAGCACCTTCCTACTTGACAATGCCCCTACAGCACCTTCCTACTTGACAATGCCCCTACAGCACCTTTGTACTTGCCAATGCCCCTACAGCACCTTCCTACTTGACAATGCCCCTACAGCACCTTCCTACTTGCCAATGCCCCTACAGCACCTTCCTACTTGACAATGCCCCTACAGCACCTTCCTACTTGCCAATGCCCCTACAGCACCTTTGTACTTGCCAATGCCCCTACAGCACCTTCCTACTTGACAATGCCCCTATAGCACCTTCCTACTTGCCAATGCCCCTACAGCACCTTCCTACTTACCAATGCCCCTACAGCACCTTCCTACTTGACAATGCCCCTACAGCACCTTCCTACTTGCCAATGCCCCTACAGCACCTTCCTACTTGCCAATGCCCCTACAGCACCTTCCTACTTGACAATGCCCCTATAGCACCTTCCTACTTGCCAATGCCCCTACAGCACCTTCCTACTTGCCAATGCCCCTACAGCACCTTCCTACTTGCCAATGCCCCTACAGCACCTTCCTACTTGACAATGCCCCTACAGCACCTTCCTACTTGCCAATGCCCCTACAGCACCTTCCTACTTGATAATGCCCCTATAGCACCTTCCTACTTGCCAATGCCCCTACAGCACCTTTGTACTTGACAATGCCCCTACAGCACCTTCCTACTTGACAATGCCCCTACAGCACCTTTGTACTTGACAATGCCCCTACAGCACCTTCCTACTTGACAATGCCCCTACAGCACCTTTGTACTTGACAATGCCCCTACAGCACCTTCCTACTTGACAATGCCCCTACAGCACCTTCCTACTTGACAATGCCCCTACAGCACCTTCCTACTTGACAATGCCCCTATAGCACCTTCATACTTGACAATGCCCCTACAGCACCTTCCTACTTGACAATGCCCCTATAGCACCTTCCTACTTGACAATGCCCCTATAGCACCTTCCTACTTGCCAATGCCCCTACAGCACCTTCCTACTTGACAATGCCCCTACAGCACCTTCCTACTTGACAATGCCCCTACAGCACCTTCCTACTTGACAATGCCCCTACAGCACCTTCCTACTTGACAATGCCCCTACAGCACCTTCCTACTTGACAATGCCCCTATAGCACCTTCATACTTGCCAATGCCCCTACAGCACCTTCCTACTTGACAATGCCCCTATAGCACCTTTGTACTTGCCAATGCCCCTATAGCACCTTCCTACTTGACAATGCCCCTACAGCATCTTCCTACTTGCCAATGCCCCTACAGCACCTTTGTACTTGCCAATGCCCCTACAGCACCTTCCTACTTGCCAATGCCCCTACAGCACCTTTGTACTTGCCAATGCCCCTACAGCACCTTTGTACTTGCCAATGCCCCTATAGCACCTTCCTACTTGACAATGCCCCTACAGCACCTTTGTACTTGCCAATGCCCCTATAGCACCTTCCTACTTGCCAATGCCCCTACAGCACCTTCCTATTTGCCAATGCCCCTACAGCACCTTCCTACTTGACAATGCCCCTACAGCACCTTTGTACTTGACAATGCCCCTACAGCACCTTCCTACTTGCCAATGCCCCTACAGCACCTTCCTACTTGACAATGCCCCTACAGCACCTTTGTACTTGACAATGCCCCTACAGCACCTTCCTACTTGACAATGCTCCTACAGCACCTTCCTACTTGACAATGCCCCTACAGCACCTTCCTACTTGACAATGCCCCTACAGCACCTTCCTACTTGACAATGCCCCTACAGCACCTTCGTACTTGCCAAAGCCCCTACAGCACCTTCCTACTTGACAATGCCCCTACAGCACCTTCCTACTTGCCAATGCCCCTACAGCACCTTCCTACTTGCCAATGCCCCTACAGCACCTTTGTACTTGCCAATGCCCCTACAGCACCTTCCTACTTGACAATGCCCCTACAGCACCTTCCTACTTGCCAATGCCCCTACAGCACCTTCCTACTTGACAATGCCCCTACAGCACCTTCCTACTTGCCAATGCCCCTACAGCACCTTCCTACTTGCCAATGCCCCTACAGCACCTTCCTACTTGCCAATGCCCCTACAGCACCTTCATACTTGCCAATGCCCCTACAGCACCTTCCTACTTGCCAATGCCCCTACAGCACCTTCCTACTTGCCGATGCCCCTACAGCACCTTCCTACTTGCCGATGCCCCTACAGCACCTTTGTACTTGACGATGCCCCTATAGCACCTTCCTACTTGCCAATGCCAATACAGCACCTTTGTACTTGACAATGCCCCTATAGCACCTTCCTACTTGCCAATGCCCCTATAGCACCTTCCTACTTGCCAATGCCCCTACAGCACCTTTGTACTTGCCAATGCCCCTATAGCACCTTCCTACTTGCCAATGCCCCTATAGCACCTTCCTACTTGCCAATGCCCCTACAGCACCTTTGTACTTGCCAATGCCCCTATAGCACCTTCCTACTTGACAATGCCCCTACAGCACCTTCCTACTTGACAATGCCCCTACAGCACCATTCTACTTGCCAATGCCCCTATAGCACCTTCGTACTTGCCAATGCCCCTACCACACCTTCCTATTTGCCAATGCCCCTACAGCACCTTCCTACTTGCCAATGCCCCTACAGCACCTTCCTACTTGACAATGCCCCTACAGCACCTTTGTACTTGCCAATGCCCCTATAGCACCTTCCTACTTGACAATGCCCCTATAGCACCTTCCTACTTGACAATGCCCCTATAGCACCTTCCTACTTGACAATGCCCCTACAGCACCTTTGTACTTGCCAATGCCCCTACAGCACCTTCCTACTTGACAATGCCCCTACAGCACCTTCCTACTTGCCAATGCCCCTACAGCACCTTCCTACTTGCCAATGCCCCTACAGCACCTTTGTACTTGCCAATGCCCCTACAGCACCTTCCTACTTGCCAATGCCCCTATAGCACCTTCGTACTTGCCGATGCCCCTACAGCACCTTTGTACTTGACGATGCCCCTATAGCACCTTCCTACTTGCCAATGCCAATACAGCACCTTTGTACTTGACAATGACCCTACAGCACCTTCCTACTTGCCGATGCCCCTACAGCACCTTTGTACTTGACGATGCCCCTATAGCACCTTCCTACTTGCCAATGCCAATACAGCACCTTTGTACTTGACAATGCCCCTATAGCACCTTCCTACTTGCCAATGCCCCTATAGCTCCTTCCTACTTGCCAATGCCCCTACAGCACCTTTGTACTTGCCAATGCCCCTATAGCACCTTCCTACTTGCCAATGCCCCTATAGCACCTTCCTACTTGCCAATGCCCCTACAGCACCTTTGTACTTGCCAATGCCCCTATAGCACCTTCCTACTTGACAATGCCCCTACAGCACCTTCCTACTTGACAATGCCCCTACAGCACCATTCTACTTGCCAATGCCCCTATAGCACCTTCCTACTTGACAATGACCCTACAGCACCTTCGTACTTGCCAATGCCCCTACAGCACCTTCCTATTTGCCAATGCCCCTACAGCACCTTCCTACTTGCCAATGCCCCTACAGCACCTTCCTACTTGACAATGCCCCTACAGCACCTTTGTACTTGCCAATGCCCCTATAGCACCTTCCTACTTGACAATGCCCCTATAGCACCTTCCTACTTGACAATGCCCCTATAGCACCTTCCTACTTGACAATGCCCCTACAGCACCTTTGTACTTGCCAATGCCCCTACAGCACCTTCCTACTTGACAATGCCCCTACAGCACCTTCCTACTTGCCAATGCCCCTACAGCACCTTCCTACTTGCCAAAGCCCCTACAGCACCTTCCTACTTGACAATGCCCCTACAGCACCTTTGTACTTGCCAATGCCCCTACAGCACCTTTGTACTTGCCAATGCCCCTACAGCACCTTCCTACTTGCCAATGCCCCTACAGCACCTTCGTACTTGCCGATGCCCCTACAGCACCTTCCTACTTGCCGATGCCCCTACAGCACCTTCCTACTTGCCAATGCCCCTACAGCACCTTCCTACTTGCCAATGCCCCTACAGCACCTTCCTACTTGCCGATGCCCCTATAGCACCTTCCTACTTGCCGATGCCCTTACAGCACCTTCGTACTTGCCAATGCCCCTACAGCACCTTCCTACTTGCCAATGCCCCTACAGCACCTTCCTACTTGCCGATGCCCCTACAGCACCTTCCTACTTGCCAATGCCCCTACAGCACCTTCCTACTTGCCGATGCCCCTACAGCACCTTCCTACTTGCCGATGCCCCTACAGCACCTTCCTACTTGCCGATGCCCCTACAGCACCTTCCTACTTGCCGATGCCCCTACAGCACCTTCCTACTTGCCGATGCCCCTACAGCACCTTCCTACTTGCCGATGCCCCTACAGCACCTTCCTACTTGCCGATGCCCCTACAGCACCTTCCTACTTGCCGATACCCCTACAGCACCTTCCTACTTGCCAATGCCCCTACAGCACCTTCCTACTTGCCAATGCCCCTACAGCACCTTCCTACTTGCCAATGCCCCTACAGCACCTTCCTACTTGCCAATGCCCCTACAGCACCTTCCTACTTGCCAATGCCCCTACAGCACCTTCGTACTTGCCAATGCCCCTACAGCACCTTCGTACTTGCCAATGCCCCTACAGCACCTTCCTACTTGCCAATGCCCCTACAGCACCTTCCTACTTGCCAATGCCCCTACAGCACCTTCCTACTTGCCAATGCCCCTACAGCACCTTCCTACTTGCCAATGCCCCTACAGCACCTTCCTACTTGCCAATGCCCCTACAGCACCTTCCTACTTGACAATGCCCCTACAGCACCTTCGTACTTGCCAATGCCCCTACAGCACCTTCGTACTTGCCAATGCCCCTACAGCACCTTCCTACTTGCCAATGCCCCTACAGCACCTTCCTACTTGCCAATGCCCCTACAGCACCTTCCTACTTGACAATGCCCCTACAGCACCTTCCTACTTGACAATGCCCCTACAGCACCTTTGTACTTGACAATGCCTCTACAGCACCTTCCTACTTGACAATGCCCCTACAGCACCTTCCTACTTGCCAATGCCCCTACAGCACCTTCCTACTTGCCGATGCCCCTACAGCACCTTCCTTCTTGCAGATGCCCCTACAGCACCTTCCTACTTGCCAATGCCCCTACAGCATCTTCCTACTTGCCAATGCCCCTACAGCACCTTCCTACTTGCCAATGCCCCTACAGCACCTTCCTACTTGCCAATGCCCCTACAGCACCTTCCTACTTGCCAATGCCCCTACAGCACCTTCCTACTTCCCAATGCCCTTACAGCACCTTCCTACTTGCCAATACCCCTACAGCACCTTCCTACTTGCCAATGCCCCTACAGCACCTTCCTACTTGCCAATGCCCCTACAGCACCTTCCTACTTGCCAATGCCCCTACAGCACCTTCCTACTTGCCAATGCCCCTACAGCACCTTCCTACTTGCCGATGCCCCTACAGCACCTTCCTACTTGCCGATGCCCCTACAGCACCTTCCTACTTGCCAATACCCCTACAGCACCTTCCTACTTGCCAATGCCCCTACAGCACCTTCCTACTTGCCAATGCCCCTACAGCACCTTCGTACTTGCCAATGCCCCTACAGCACCTTCCTACTTGCCAATGGCCCTACAGCACCTTCCTACTTGCCAATGGCCCTACAGCACCTTCCTACTTGACAATGCCCCTACAGCACCTTCCTACTTGACAATGCCCCTACAGCACCTTCCTACTTGCCAATGCCCCTACAGCACCTTCCTACTTGACAATGCCCCTACAGCACCTTCCTACTTGCCAATGCCCCTACAGCACCTTCCTACTTGCCAATGCCCCTACAGCACCTTTGTACTTGACAATGCCCCTACAGCACCTTCCTACTTGACAATGCCCCTACAGCACCTTCCTACTTGCCAATGCCCCTACAGCACCTTCCTACTTGCCAATGCCCCTACAGCACCTTTGTACTTGCCAATGCCCCTACAGCACCTTCCTACTTGCCAATGCCCTACAGCACCTTTGTACTTGACAATGCCCCTACAGCACCTTTGTACTTGACAATGCCCCTACAGCACCTTCGTACTTGCCAATGCCCCTACAGCACCTTCCTACTTGCCAATGCCCCTACAGCACCTTCCTACTTGACAATGCCCCTACAGTACCTTTGTACTTGCCAATGCCCCTACAGCACCTTCCTACTTGCCAATGCCCCTACAGCCCCTTTGTACTTGACAATGCCCCTACAGCACCTTCCTACTTGCCAATGCCCCTACAGCACCTTTGTACTTGACAATGCCCCTACAGCACCTTCCTACTTGACAATGCCCCTACAGCACCTTTGTACTTGACAATGCCCCTACAGCACCTTTGTACTTGACAATGCCCCTACAGCACCTTCCTACTTGACAATGCCCCTACAGCACCTTCCTACTTGACAATGCCCCTACAGCACGTTTGTACTTGACAATGCCCCTACAGCACCTTCCTACTTGACAATGCCCCTATAGCACCTTCGTACTTGACAATGCCCCTACAGCACCTTCCTACTTGACAATGCCCCTACAGCACCTTCCTACTTGACAATGCCCCTACAGCACCTTCCTACTTGACAATGCCCCTACAGCACCTTCCTACTTGACAATGCCCCTACAGCACCTTTGTACTTGACAATGCCCCTACAGCACCTTCCTACTTGACAATGCCCCTACAGCACCTTCCTACTTGCCAATGCACCTACAGCACCTTCCTACTTGACAATGCCCCTACAGCACCTTCCTACTTGCCAATGCCCCTACAGCACCTTTGTACTTGCCAATGCCCCTACAGCACCTTCCTACTTGACAATGCCCCTATAGCACCTTCCTACTTGCCAATGCCCCTACAGCACCTTCCTACTTGCCAATGCCCTACAGCACCTTCCTACTTGACAATGCCCCTACAGCACCTTCCTACTTGCCAATGCCCCTACAGCACCTTCCTACTTGATAATGCCCCTATAGCACCTTCCTACTTGCCAATGCCCCTGCAGCACCTTTGTACTTGACAATGCCCCTACAGCACCTTCCTACTTGACAATGCCCCTACAGCACCTTTGTACTTGACAATGCCCCTACAGCACCTTCCTACTTGACAATGCCCCTACAGCACCTTTGTACTTGACAATGCCCCTACAGCACCTTCCTACTTGACAATGCCCCTACAGCACCTTCCTACTTGACAATGCCCCTACAGCACCTTTGTACTTGCCAATGCCCCTACAGCACCTTCCTACTTGACAATGCCCCTATAGCACCTTCATACTTGCCAATGCCCCTACAGCACCTTCCTACTTGACAATGCCCCTATAGCACCTTCCTACTTGACAATGCCCCTATAGCACCTTCCTACTTGCCAATGCCCCTACAGCACCTTCCTACTTGACAATGCCCCTACAGCACCTTCCTACTTGACAATGCCCCTACAGCACCTTCCTACTTGACAATGCCCCTACAGCACCTTCCTACTTGACAATGCCCCTATAGCACCTTCATACTTGCCAATGCCCCTACAGCACCTTCCTACTTGACAATGCCCGTATAGCACCTTTGTACTTGCCAATGCCCCTATAGCACCTTCCTACTTGACAATGCCGCTATAGCACCTTTGTACTTGCCAGTGCCCCTACAGCACCTTCCTACTTGCCAATGCCCCTACAGCATCTTCCTACTTGCCAATGCCCCTACAGCACCTTTGTACTTGCCAATGCCCCTACAGCACCTTCCTACTTGCCAATGCCCCTACAGCACCTTTGTACTTGCCAATGCCCCTACAGCACCTTTGTACTTGACAATGCCCCTATAGCACCTTCCTACTTGACAATGCCCCTACAGCACCTTTGTACTTGACAATGCCCCTATAGCACCTTCCTACTTGCCAATGCCGCTACAGCACCTTTGTACTTGCCAATGCCCCTATAGCACCTTCCTACTTGCCAATGCCCCTACAGCACCTTCCTACTTGCCAATGCCCCTACAGCACCTTCCTATTTGCCAATGCCCCTACAGCACCTTCCTACTTGCCAATGCCCCTACAGCACCTTCCTACTTGCCAATGCCCCTACAGCACCTTCCTACTTGACAATGCCCCTACAGCACCTTCCTACTTGACAATGCCCCTACAGCACCTTCCTACTTGACAATGCCCCTACAGCACCTTTGTACTTGACAATGCCCCTACAGCACCTTCCTACTTGACAATGCCCCTACAGCACCTTCCTACTTGACAATGCCCCTACAGCACCTTCCTACTTGCCAATGCACCTACAGCACCTTCCTACTTGACAATGCCCCTAAAGCACCTTCCTACTTGACAATGCCCCTTCAGCACCTTCCTACTTGACAATGCCCCTACAGCACCTTCCTACGTGACAATGCCCCTACAGCACCTTCCTACTTGACAATGCCCCTACAGCACCTTTGTACTTGACAATGACCCTACAGCACCTTCCTACTTGACAATGCCCCTACAGCACCTTCCTACTTGCCAATGCCCCTACAGCACCTTCCTACTTGCCAATGCCCCTACAGCACCTTCCTACTTGCCAATGCCCCTACAGCACCTTCCTACTTGCCAATGCCCCTATAGCACCTTCCTACTTGCCAATGCCCCTACAGCACCTTCCTACTTGCCAATGCCCCTACAGCACCTTCCTACTTGCCAATGCCCCTACAGCACCTTCCTACTTGCCAATGCCCCTACAGCACCTTCCTACTTGCCAATGCCCCTGCAGCACCTTCCTACTTGCCAATGCCCCTACAGCACCTTCCTACTTGCCAATGCCCCTACAGCACCTTCCTACTTGCCAATGCCCCTACAGCACCTTCCTACTTGCCAATGCCCCTACAGCACCTTCCTACTTGCCAATGCCCCTACAGCACCTTCCTACTTGCCAATGCCCCTACAGCACCTTCCTACTTGCCAATGCCCCTACAGCACCTTTGTACTTGCCAATGCCCCTATAGCACCTTCCTACTTGCCAATGCCCCTACAGCACCTTCCTACTTGACAATGCCCCTACAGCACCTTTGTACTTGACAATGCCCCTACAGCACCTTCCTACTTGCCAATGCCCCTACAGCACCTTTGTACTTGACAATGCCCCTACAGCACCTTTGTACTTGACAATGCCCCTACAGCACCTTCCTACTTGCCAATGCCCCTACAGCACCTTTGTACTTGCCAATGCCCCTACAGCACCTTTGTACTTGCCAATGCCCCTACAGCACCTTCCTACTTGACAATGCCCCTATAGCACCTTTGTACTTGCCGATGCCCCTACAGCACCTTCCTACTTGACAATGCCCCTATAGCACCTTTGTACTTGCCAATGCCCCTACAGCACCTTCCTACTTGACAATGCCCCTATAGCACCTTTGTACTTGCCAATGCCCCTACAGCACCTTCGTACTTGACAATGCCCCTATAGCACTTTCCTACTTGACAATGCCCCTACAGCACCTTCCTACTTGCCAATGCCCCTACAGCACCTTCCTACTTGACAATGCCCCTACAGCACCTTCCTACTTGACAATGCCCCTACAGCACCTTTGTACTTGACAATGCCCCTACAGCACCTTCCTACTTGACAATGCGCCTACAGCACCTTTGTACTTGACAATGCCCCTACGCACCTTCCTACTTGTCAATGCCCCTACAGCACCTTTGTACTTGACAATGCCCCTACAGCACCTTCCTACTTGACAATGCCCCTACAGCACCTTTGTACTTGACAACGCCCCTACAGCACCTTCCTACTTGACAATGCCCCTATAGCACCTTTGTACTTGCCAATGCCCCTATAGCACCTTCCTACTTGACAATGCCGCTATACCACCTTTGTACTTGCCAGTGCCCCTACAGCACCTTCCTACTTGCCAATGCCCCTACAGCATCTTCCTACTTGCCAATGCCCCTACAGCACCTTTGTACTTGCCAATGCCCCTACAGCACCTTCCTACTTGCCAATGCCCCTACAGCACCTTCCTACTTGACAATGCCCCTACAGCACCTTCCTACTTGCCAATGCCCCTACAGCACCTTCCTCCTTGCCAATGCCCCTACAGCACCTTCCTACTTGACAATGCCCCTATAGCACCTTCCTACTTGCCAATGCCCCTACAGCACCTTCCTACTTGCCAATGCCCTACAGCACCTTCCTACTTGACAATGCCCCTACAGCACCTTCCTACTTGCCAATGCCCCTACAGCACCTTCCTACTTGATAATGCCCCTATAGCACCTTCCTACTTGCCAATGCCCCTGCAGCACCTTTGTACTTGACAATGCCCCTACAGCACCTTCCTACTTGACAATGCCCCTACAGCACCTTTGTACTTGACAATGCCCCTACAGCACCTTCCTACTTGACAATGCCCCTACAGCACCTTTGTACTTGACAATGCCCCTACAGCACCTTCCTACTTGACAATGCCCCTACAGCACCTTCCTACTTGACAATGCCCCTACAGCACCTTTGTACTTGCCAATGCCCCTACAGCACCTTCCTACTTGACAATGCCCCTATAGCACCTTCATACTTGCCAATGCCCCTACAGCACCTTCCTACTTGACAATGCCCCTATAGCACCTTCCTACTTGACAATGCCCCTATAGCACCTTCCTACTTGCCAATGCCCCTACAGCACCTTCCTACTTGACAATGCCCCTACAGCACCTTCCTACTTGACAATGCCCCTACAGCACCTTCCTACTTGACAATGCCCCTACAGCACCTTCCTACTTGACAATGCCCCTATAGCACCTTCATACTTGCCAATGCCCCTACAGCACCTTCCTACTTGACAATGCCCCTATAGCACCTTTGTACTTGCCAATGCCCCTATAGCACCTTCCTACTTGACAATGCCGCTATAGCACCTTTGTACTTGCCAGTGCCCCTACAGCACCTTCCTACTTGCCAATGCCCCTACAGCATCTTCCTACTTGCCAATGCCCCTACAGCACCTTTGTACTTGCCAATGCCCCTATAGCACCTTCCTACTTGCCAATGCCCCTACAGCGCCTTCCTACTTGACAATGCCCCTACAGCACCTTTGTACTTGACAATGCCCCTACAGCACCTTCCTACTTGCCAATGCCCCTACAGCACCTTTGTACTTGACAATGCCCCTACAGCACCTTTGTACTTGACAATGCCCCTACAGCACCTTCCTACTTGACAATGCCCCTACAGCACCTTCCTACTTGACAATGCCCCTACAGCACCTTCCTACTTGACAATGCCCCTATAGCACCTTCATACTTGCCAATGCCCCTACAGCACCTTCCTACTTGACAATGCCCCTACAGCACCTTTGTACTTGCCAGTGCCCCTACAGCACCTTCCTACTTGCCAATGCCCCTACAGCACCTTTGTACTTGCCAACGCCCCTACAGCACCTTCCTACTTGCCAATGCCCCTACAGCACCTTTGTACTTGCCAATGCCCCTACAGCACCTTTGTACTTGCCAATGCCCCTATAGCACCTTCCTACTTGACAATGCCCCTACAGCACCTTTGTACTTGACAATGCCCCTATAGCACCTTCCTACTTGCCAATGCCGCTACAGCACCTTTGTACTTGCCAATGCCCCTATTGCACCTTCCTACTTGCCAATGCCCCTACAGCACCTTCCTACTTGCCAATGCCCCTACAGCACCTTCCTATTTGCAAATGCCCCTACAGCACCTTCCTACTTGCCAATGCCCCTACAGCACCTTCCTACTTGCCAATGCCCCTACAGCACCTTCCTACTTGACAATGCCCCTACAGCACCTTCCTACTTGACAATGCCCCTACAGCACCTTCCTACTTGACAATGCCCCTACAGCACCTTTGTACTTGACAATGCCCCTACAGCACCTTCCTACTTGACAATGCCCCTACAGCACCTTCCTACTTGACAATGCCCCTACAGCACCTTCCTACTTGACAATGCCCCTACAGCACCTTCCTACTTGCCAATGCCCCTACAGCACCTTCCTACTTGACAATGCCCCTAAAGCACCTTCCTACTTGACAATGCCCCTTCAGCACCTTCCTACTTGACAATGCCCCTACAGCACCTTCCTACGTGACAATGCCCCTACAGCACCTTCCTACTTGACAATGCCCCTACAGCACCTTTGTACTTGACAATGCCCCTACAGCACCTTCCTACTTGACAATGCCCCTACAGCACCTTCCTACTTGACAATGCCCCTACAGCACCTTCCAACTTGCCAATGCCCCTACAGCACCTTCCTACTTGCCAATGCCCCTACAGCACCTTCCTACTTGCCAATGCCCCTACAGCACCTTCCTACTTGCCAATGCCCCTATAGCACCTTCCTACTTGCCAATGCCCCTACAGCACCTTCCTACTTGCCAATGCCCCTACAGCACCTTCGTACTTGCCAAAGCCCCTACAGCACCTTCCTACTTGCCAATGCCCCTACAGCACCTTCCTACTTGCCAATGCCCCTGCAGCACCTTCCTACTTGCCAATGCCCCTACAGCACCTTCCTACTTGCCAATGCCCCTACAGCACCTTCCTACTTGCCAATGCCCCTACAGCACCTTCCTACTTGCCAATGCCCCTACAGCACCTTCCTACTTGCCAATGCCCCTACAGCACCTTCCTACTTGCCAATGCCCCTACAGCACCTTCCTACTTGCCAATGCCCCTACAGCACCTTTGTACTTGCCAATGCCCCTATAGCACCTTCCTACTTGCCAATGCCCCTACAGCACCTTCCTACTTGACAATGCCCCTACAGCACCTTTGTACTTGACAATGCCCCTACAGCACCTTCCTACTTGCCAATGCCCCTACAGCACCTTTGTACTTGACAATGCCCCTACAGCACCTTTGTACTTGACAATGCCCCTACAGCACCTTCCTACTTGCCAATGCCCCTACAGCACCTTTGTACTTGCCAATGCCCCTACAGCACCTTTGTACTTGCCAATGCCCCTACAGCACCTTCCTACTTGTCAATGCCCCTATAGCACCTTTGTACTTGCCAATGCCCCTACAGCACCTTTGTACTTGCCAATGCCCCTACAGCACCTTCCTACATGACAATGCCCCTATAGCACCTTTGTACTTGCCAATGCCCCTACAGCACCTTCCTACTTGACAATGCCCCTATAGCACCTTTGTACTTGCCAATGCCCCTACAGCACCTTCGTACTTGACAATGCCCCTATAGCACTTTCCTACTTGACAATGCCCCTACAGCACCTTCCTACTTGCCAATGCCCCTACAGCACCTTCCTACTTGACAATGCCCCTACAGCACCTTCCTACTTGACAATGCCCCTACAGCACCTTTGTACTTGACAATGCCCCTACAGCACCTTCCTACTTGACAATGCGCCTACAGCACCTTTGTACTTGACAATGCCCCTACAGCACCTTCCTACTTGTCAATGCCCCTACAGCACCTTTGTACTTGACAATGCCCCTACAGCACCTTCCTACTTGACAATGCCCCTACAGCACCTTTGTACTTGACAACGCCCCTACAGCACCTTCCTACTTGACAATGCCCCTATAGCACCTTTGTACTTGCCAATGCCCCTATAGCACCTTCCTACTTGACAATGCCGCTATAGCACCTTTGTACTTGCCAGTGCCCCTACAGCACCTTCCTACTTGCCAATGCCCCTACAGCATCTTCCTACTTGCCAATGCCCCTACAGCACCTTTGTACTTGCCAATGCCCCTACAGCACCTTCCTACTTGCCAATGCCCCTACAGCACCTTTGTACTTGCCAATGCCCCTACAGCACCTTTGTACTTGCCAATGCCCCTATAGCACCTTCCTACTTGACAATGCCCCTACAGCACCTTTGTACTTGACAATGCCCCTACAGCACCTTTGTACTTGCCAATGCCCCTACAGCACCTTCCTACTTGCCAATGCCCCTACAGCACCTTCCTACTTGACAATGCCCCTACAGCACCTTCCTACTTGCCAATGCCCCTACAGCACCTTCCTACTTGCCAATGCCCCTACAGCACCTTCCTACTTGACAATGCCCCTACAGCACCTTCGTACTTGCCAATGCCCCTACAGCACCTTCCTACTTGCCAATGCCCCTACAGCACCTTCCTACTTGCCAATGCCCCTACAGCACCTTCCTACTTGCCAATGCCCCTACAGCACCTTCCTACTTGCCAATGCCCCTACAGCAACTTCCTACTTGCCAATGCCCCTACAGCACCTTCCTACTTGCCAATGCCCCTACCGCACCTTCCTACTTGACAATGCCCCTATAGCACCTTCATACTTGCCAATGCCCCTACAGCACCTTCCTACTTGCCAATGCCCCTACAGCACCTTCCTACTTGCCAATGCCCCTACAGCACCTTCCTACTTGCCAATGCCCCTACAGCACCTTCCTACTTGCCAATGCCCCTACAGCACCTTCCTACTTGACAATGCCCCTGCAGCACCTTCGTACTTGCCAATGCCCCTACAGCACCTTCCTACTTGCCAATGCCCCTACAGCACCTTCCTACTTGCCAATGCCCCTACAGCACCTTCATACTTGCCAATGCCCCTACAGCACCTTCCTACTTGCCAATGCCCCTACAGCACCTTCCTACTTGCCAATGCCCCTACAGCACCTTCCTACTTGACAATGCCCCTACAGCACCTTTGTACTTGCCAATGCCCCTACAGCACCTTCCTACTTGACAATGCCCCTACAGCACCTTCCTACTTGCCAATGCCCCTACAGCACCTTCCTACTTGCCAATGCCCCTACAGCACCATCCTACTTGCCAATGCCCCTACAGCACCTTCCTACTTGACAATGCCCCTACAGCACCTTCGTACTTGCCAATGCCCCTACAGCACCTTCCTACTTGACAATGCCCCTACAGCACCTTCCTACTTGACAATGCCCCTACAGCACCTTTGTACTTGCCAATGCCCCTACAGCACCTTCCTACTTGCCAATGCCCCTACAGCACCTTCCTACTTGACAATGCCCCTACAGCACCTTCCTACTTGCCAATGCCCCTACAGCACCTTCCTACTTGACAATGCCCCTACAGCACCTTCCTACTTGCCAATGCCCCTACAGCACCTTCCTACTTGACAATGCCCCTACAGCACCTTCATACTTGCCAATGCCCCTACAGCACCTTCCTACTTGCCAATGCCCCTACAGCACCTTCCTACTTGCCAATGCCCCTACAGCACCTTTGTACTTGACAATGCCCCTACAGCACCTTTGTACTTGACAATGCCCCTACAGCACCTTCCTACTTGCCAATGCCCCTACAGCACCTTCCTACTTGCCAATGCCCCTACAGCACCTTCATACTTGCCAATGCCCCTACAGCACCTTCCTACTTGCCAATGCCCCTACAGCACCTTCCTACTTGTAAATGCCCCTACAGCACCTTCCTACTTGACAATGCCCCCACAGCACCTTTGTACTTGCCAATGCCCCTACAGCACCTTCCTACTTGACAATGCCCCTACAGCACCTTCCTACTTGCCAATGTACCTACAGCACCTTCCTATTTGCCAATGCCCCTACAGCACCTTCCTACTTGCCAATGCCCCTACAGCACCTTCCTACTTGACAATGCCCCTACAGCACCTTTGTACTTGCCAATGCCCCTACAGCACCTTTGTACTTGCCAATGCCCCTACAGCACCTTCCTACTTGCCAATGCCCCTACAGCACCTTCCTACTTGACAATGCCCCTACAGCACCTTCCTACTTGCCAATGCCCCTACAGCACCTTCCTACTTGCCAATGCCCCTACAGCACCTTCCTACTTG
Source organism: Hypanus sabinus (assembly GCF_030144855.1). Taxonomy (NCBI): domain Eukaryota; kingdom Metazoa; phylum Chordata; class Chondrichthyes; order Myliobatiformes; family Dasyatidae; genus Hypanus; species Hypanus sabinus. The sequence goes on along the minus strand of NC_082723.1, from coordinate 27,280,499 downwards.
CCAATGCCCCTACAGCACCTTCCTACTTGACAATGCCCCTACAGCACCTTCGTACTTGCCAATGCCCCTACAGCACCTTCCTACTTGACAATGCCCCTACAGCACCTTCCTACTTGACAATGCCCCTACAGCACCTTTGTACTTGCCAATGCCCCTACAGCACCTTCCTACTTGCCAATGCCCCTACAGCTACTTCCTACTTGCCAATGCCCCTACAGCACCTTCCTACTTGCCAATGCCCCTACAGCACCTTCCTACTTGACAATGCCCCTACAGCACCTTCCTACTTGCCAATGCCCCTACAGCACCTTCCTACTTGACAATGCCCCTACAGCACCTTCCTACTTGCCAATGCCCCTACAGCACCTTCCTACTTGACAATGCCCCTACAGCACCTTCATACTTGCCAATGCCCCTACAGCACCTTCCTACTTGCCAATGCCCCTACAGCACCTTCCTACTTGCCAATGCCCCTACAGCACCTTCCTACTGGACAATGCCCCTACAGCACCTTCCTACTTGACAATGCCCCTACAGCACCTTTGTACTTGCCAATGCCCCTACAGCACCTTCCTACTTGCCAATGCCCCTACAGCACCTTCCTACTTGCCAATGCCCCTACAGCACCTTCCTACTTGCCAATGCCCCTACAGCACCTTCCTACTTGACAATGCCCCTACAGCACCTTCCTACTTGCCAATGCCCCTACAGCACCTTCCTACTTGACAATGCCCCTACAGCACCTTCCTACTTGCCAATGCCCCTACAGCACCTTCCTACTTGACAATGCCCCTACAGCACCTTCATACTTGCCAATGCCCCTACAGCACCTTCCTACTTGACAATGCCCCTACAGCACCTTCCTACTTGACAATGCCCCTACAGCACCTTCCTACTTGACAATGCCCCTACAGCACCTTTGTACTTGCCAATGCCCCTACAGCACCTTCCTACTTGCCAATGCCCCTACAGCACCTTCCTACTTGCCAATGCCCCTACAGCACCTTCCTACTTGACAATGCCCCTACAGCACCTTCCTACTTGCCAATGCCCCTACAGCACCTTTGTACTTGACAATGCCCCTACAGCACCTTTGTACTTGCCAATGCCCCTACAGCACCTTCCTACTTGCCAATGCCCCTACAGCACCTTCATACTTGCCAATGCCCCTACAGCACCTTCCTACTTGCCATTGCCCCTACAGCACCTTCCTACTTGCCATTGCCCCTACAGCACCTTCCTACTTGCCAATGCCCCTACAGCACCTTCCTACTTGACAATGCCCCTACAGCACCTTCCTACTTGACAATGCCCCTACAGCACCTTCCTACTTGCCATTGCCCCTACAGCACCTTCCTACTTGCCAATGCCCCTACAGCACCTTCCTACTTGACAATGCCCCTACAGCACCTTCCTACTTGCCATTGCCCCTACAGCACCTTCCTACTTGCCAATGCCCCTACAGCACCTTCCTACTTGACAATGCCCCTACAGCACCTTTGTACTTGCCAATGCCCCTACAGCACCTTCCTACTTGACAATGCCCCTACAGCACCTTCCTACTTGCCAATGTACCTACAGCACCTTCCTATTTGCCAATGCCCCTACAGCACCTTCCTACTTGCCAATGCCCCTACAGCACCTTTGTACTTGCCAATGCCCCTACAGCACCTTCCTACTTGCCAATGCCCCTACAGCACCTTTGTACTTGCCAATGCCCCTACAGCACCTTCCTACTTGCCAATGCCCCTACAGCACCTTTGTACTTGCCAATGCCCCTACATCACCTTCCTACTTGACCATGCCCCTACAGCATCTTCCTACTTGCCAATGCCCCTACAGCACCTTCCTACTTGGCAATGCCCCTACAGCACCTTTGTACTTGCCAATGCCCCTACAGCACCTTCCTACTTGCCAATGCCCCTACAGCACCTTCCTACTTGCCAATGCCCCTACAGCACCTTCCTACTTGCCAATGCCCCTACAGCACCTTTGTACTTGCCAATGCCCCTACAGCACCTTCCTACTTGCCAATGCCCCTACAGCACCTTTGTACTTGCCAATGCCCCTACAGCACCTTCCTACTTGGCAATGCCCCTACAGCACCTTTGTACTTGCCAATGCCCCTACAGCACCTTCCTACTTGCCAATGCCCCTACAGCACCTTCCTACTTCCCAATGCCCCTACAGCACCTTCCTACTTGACAATGCCCCTACAGCACCTTCCTACTTGCCAATGCCCCTACAGCAGCTTTGTACTTGCCAATGCCCCTACAGCACCTTCCTACTTGCCAATGCCCCTACAGCACCTTCCTATTTGCCAATGCCCCTACAGCACCTTCCTACTTGACAATGCCCCTACAGCACCTTTGTACTTGCCAATGCCCCTACAGCACCTTCCTACTTGCCAGTGTACCTACAGCACCTTTCTACTTGCCAATGCCCCTGCATCACCTTTGTACTTGCCAATGCCCCTACAGCACCTTTGTACTTGCCAATGCCCCTACAGCACCTTCCTACTTGACAATGCCCCTACAGCACCTTCCTTCTTGACAATGCCCCTACAGCACCTTCCTTCTTGACAATGCCCCTACAGCACCTTCCTACTTGCCAATGCCCCTACAGCACCTTCCTACTTGCCAATGCCCCTACAGCACCTTCCTACTTGCCAATGCCCCTACAGCACCTTCCTACTTGACAATGCCCCTACAGCACCTTCCTACTTGCCAATGCCCCTACAGCACCTTTGTACTTGACAATGCCCCTACAGCACCTTTGTACTTGACAATGCCCCTACAGCACCTTCCTACTTGCCAATGCCCCTACAGCACCTTCCTACTTGCCAATGCCCCTACAGCACCTTCCTACTTGCCAATGCCCCTACAGCACCTTCCTACTTGCCAATGCCCCTACAGCACCTTCCTACTTGACAATGCCCCTGCAGCACCTTCGTACTTGCCAATGCCCCTACAGCACCTTCCTACTTGCCAATGCCCCTACAGCACCTTCCTACTTGCCAATGCCCCTACAGCACCTTCATACTTGCCAATGCCCCTACAGCACCTTCCTACTTGCCAATGCCCCTACAGCACCTTCCTACTTGCCAATGCCCCTACAGCACCTTCCTACTTGACAATGCCCCTACAGCACCTTTGTACTTGCCAATGCCCCTACAGCACCTTCCTACTTGACAATGCCCCTACAGCACCTTCCTACTTGCCAATGCCCCTACAGCACCTTCCTACTTGCCAATGCCCCTACAGCACCATCCTACTTGCCAATGCCCCTACAGCACCTTCCTACTTGACAATGCCCCTACAGCACCTTCGTACTTGCCAATGCCCCTACAGCACCTTCCTACTTGACAATGCCCCTACAGCACCTTCCTACTTGACAATGCCCCTACAGCACCTTTGTACTTGCCAATGCCCCTACAGCACCTTCCTACTTGCCAATGCCCCTACAGCTCCTTCCTACTTGCCAATGCCCCTACAGCACCTTCCTACTTGCCAATGCCCCTACAGCACCTTCCTACTTGACAATGCCCCTACAGCACCTTCCTACTTGCCAATGCCCCTACAGCACCTTCCTACTTGACAATGCCCCTACAGCACCTTCCTACTTGCCAATGCCCCTACAGCACCTTCCTACTTGACAATGCCCCTACAGCACCTTCATACTTGCCAATGCCCCTACAGCACCTTCCTACTTGCCAATGCCCCTACAGCACCTTCCTACTTGCCAATGCCCCTACAGCACCTTTGTACTTGACAATGCCCCTACAGCACCTTTGTACTTGACAATGCCCCTACAGCACCTTCCTACTTGCCAATGCCCCTACAGCACCTTCCTACTTGCCAATGCCCCTACAGCACCTTCATACTTGCCAATGCCCCTACAGCACCTTCCTACTTGCCAATGCCCCTACAGCACCTTCCTACTTGTAAATGCCCCTACAGCACCTTCCTACTTGACAATGCCCCTACAGCACCTTTGTACTTGCCAATGCCCCTACAGCACCTTCCTACTTGACAATGCCCCTACAGCACCTTCCTACTTGCCAATGTACCTACAGCACCTTCCTATTTGCCAATGCCCCTACAGCACCTTCCTACTTGCCAATGCCCCTACAGCACCTTCCTACTTGACAATGCCCCTACAGCACCTTTGTACTTGCCAATGCCCCTACAGCACCTTTGTACTTGCCAATGCCCCTACAGCACCTTCCTACTTGCCAATGCCCCTACAGCACCTTCCTACTTGACAATGCCCCTACAGCACCTTCCTACTTGCCAATGCCCCTACAGCACCTTCCTACTTGCCAATGCCCCTACAGCACCTTCCTACTTGCCAATGCCCCTACAGCACCTTCCTACTTGACAATGCCCCTACAGCACCTTCGTACTTGCCAATGCCCCTACAGCACCTTCCTACTTGACAATGCCCCTACAGCACCTTCCTACTTGACAATGCCCCTACAGCACCTTTGTACTTGCCAATGCCCCTACAGCACCTTCCTACTTGCCAATGCCCCTACAGCTACTTCCTACTTGCCAATGCCCCTACAGCACCTTCCTACTTGCCAATGCCCCTACAGCACCTTCCTACTTGACAATGCCCCTACAGCACCTTCCTACTTGCCAATGCCCCTACAGCACCTTCCTACTTGACAATGCCCCTACAGCACCTTCCTACTTGCCAATGCCCCTACAGCACCTTCCTACTTGACAATGCCCCTACAGCACCTTCATACTTGCCAATGCCCCTACAGCACCTTCCTACTTGCCAATGCCCCTACAGCACCTTCCTACTTGCCAATGCCCCTACAGCACCTTCCTACTGGACAATGCCCCTACAGCACCTTCCTACTTGACAATGCCCCTACAGCACCTTTGTACTTGCCAATGCCCCTACAGCACCTTCCTACTTGCCAATGCCCCTACAGCACCTTCCTACTTGACAATGCCCCTACAGCACCTTCATACTTGCCAATGCCCCTACAGCACCTTCCTACTTGCCAATGCCCCTACAGCACCTTCCTACTTGACAATGCCCCTACAGCACCTTCCTACTTGACAATGCCCCTACAGCACCTTTGTACTTGCCAATGCCCCTACAGCACCTTCCTACTTGCCAATGCCCCTACAGCACCTTCCTACTTGCCAATGCCCCTACAGCACCTTCCTACTTGACAATGCCCCTACAGCACCTTCCTACTTGCCAATGCCCCTACAGCACCTTTGTACTTGACAATGCCCCTACAGCACCTTTGTACTTGACAATGCCCCTACAGCACCTTCCTACTTGCCAATGCCCCTACAGCACCTTCCTACTTGCCAATGCCCCTACAGCACCTTCATACTTGCCAATGCCCCTACAGCACCTTCCTACTTGCCAATGCCCCTACAGCACCTTCCTACTTGACAATGCCCCTACAGCACCTTCCTACTTGACAATGCCCCTACAGCACCTTTGTACTTGCCAATGCCCCTACAGCACCTTCCTACTTGCCAATGCCCCTACAGCACCTTCCTACTTGCCAATGCCCCTACAGCACCTTCCTACTTGACAATGCCCCTACAGCACCTTCCTACTTGCCAATGCCCCTACAGCACCTTTGTACTTGACAATGCCCCTACAGCACCTTTGTACTTGACAATGCCCCTACAGCACCTTCCTACTTGCCAATGCCCCTACAGCACCTTCCTACTTGCCAATGCCCCTACAGCACCTTCATACTTGCCAATGCCCCTACAGCACCTTCCTACTTGCCATTGCCCCTACAGCACCTTCCTACTTGCCAATGCCCCTACAGCACCTTCCTACTTGACAATGCCCCTACAGCACCTTTGTACTTGCCAATGCCCCTACAGCACCTTCCTACTTGACAATGCCCCTACAGCACCTTCCTACTTGCCAATGTACCTACAGCACCTTCCTATTTGCCAATGCCCCTACAGCACCTTCCTACTTGCCAATGCCCCTACAGCACCTTTGTACTTGCCAATGCCCCTACAGCACCTTCCTACTTGCCAATGCCCCTACAGCACCTTTGTACTTGCCAATGCCCCTACAGCACCTTCCTACTTGCCAATGCCCCTACAGCACCTTTGTACTTGCCAATGCCCCTACATCACCTTCCTACTTGACCATGCCCCTACAGCATCTTCCTACTTGCCAATGCCCCTACAGCACCTTCCTACTTGGCAATGCCCCTACAGCACCTTTGTACTTGCCAATGCCCCTACAGCACCTTCCTACTTGCCAATGCCCCTACAGCACCTTCCTACTTGCCAATGCCCCTACAGCACCTTCCTACTTGCCAATGCCCCTACAGCACCTTTGTACTTGCCAATGCCCCTACAGCACCTTCCTACTTGCCAATGCCCCTACAGCACCTTTGTACTTGCCAATGCCCCTACAGCACCTTCCTACTTGGCAATGCCCCTACAGCACCTTTGTACTTGCCAATGCCCCTACAGCACCTTCCTACTTGCCAATGCCCCTACAGCACCTTCCTACTTCCCAATGCCCCTACAGCACCTTCCTACTTGACAATGCCCCTACAGCACCTTCCTACTTGCCAATGCCCCTACAGCAGCTTTGTACTTGCCAATGCCCCTACAGCACCTTCCTACTTGCCAATGCCCCTACAGCACCTTCCTATTTGCCAATGCCCCTACAGCACCTTCCTACTTGACAATGCCCCTACAGCACCTTTGTACTTGCCAATGCCCCTACAGCACCTTCCTACTTGCCAGTGTACCTACAGCACCTTTCTACTTGCCAATGCCCCTGCATCACCTTTGTACTTGCCAATGCCCCTACAGCACCTTTGTATTTGCCAACACCCTTCTTAGGCACAATATACTTTCCAGTGCTCCCATAGTGTAAAAGTATATCTACCATATGCTAACATGAGAAAAATGATTCTGCTTTAAATGTTTATTTGTCTTTAAACCTAGCTCTCACAGTACCTGTGTGTTGTACAGCTGCTTCAATATCAATGTGATCCTTGAACTTGATGGTTTTTAGAAATATCTGCTTCAAGTTGTGACGGCAAAAGCCTCCAGTCCCCACGTGGAACAATGTTCAAGCAGTTTCTGTTTTTTTGTGAGTATGTTGTTCACTGCACTGAAGCCTCTTTCAACAAGGCAGGAGAATCGAATGCAATGAAGAGCAATTTGGCTCTTCTCTAAAGACCAGGAAACTTCGTATGACAGTGTAGCCACATACCACAAAAGCATTTTTGCTTCTTCATCATTTCGAATCTTGATAATTTCTTCTTGCAAGCTCTCTTCCTGTCTTCCACCACCTTTGCAAAAATGGGTTAATTACTCAGCCCAGCATTACGGTACTAGATCATACAAATCCTTGAATCGATTCTGAAAATCCTTCTCTGTGACTCCAGGTGTAAGCAGTTCTCTTGCAAAGAGAGTGCCATAGTTTCCATGTAGGGAAACTGTGAGAACATTCTTCTCCCTATGTTTTGTTTATATATTTCCAATTTTCTGATAAAAGTGGACACTGCACTTTTCCCTGGATTAAATTGAGATTCTCACCCTGCAGTTTCATATTTTGTCATACACATTGGTTAGGTATGCCACATCTTCATGTAGAAGTTTTATCTTGTTTCCCAAGCTCTTGTTGAGTTTGAGCAAAAATTTCAACTACAGTGTCAAAAAGGATATAGAAACATATTTGGCAGCAACCTTTTGACAGCCAACGCATGTCAGTGTGAAGAAGCAAGCATTCAAACTCTTCATTGTTATCTTGGCATAACTGATGAAATATTCTGCTGTTTAATGGATGTGAGCTCATTGTGGATTGATTCTCCATTGATACTTGTTTTTAACTTTTTACAAAAGAGAATCTCTTCATAAACTTTTCCATTTTTGATAAACCATAGATATACCGTTAGCAATGCCTTGACGTCTCACATGGATGACTCATCCAGTTGTATCCCAAATTCTGTTTTTTGTAACTCTGTGCACGGTTGGTATTCAGTGTCTTCACTCGTTTTGTCGTTAAGACGAGCTACAGAGTTATTACTCAGAGGCATTGATTTTTAAAATACTGGTGTCCATTTTGAGAACAATGGTGAGCACTTCTGATACAGCAGGTATTATTAATCTTTCACCAATTGTATGAGATTTTCCACACTTTGCTTTCATTTTGGAAATGTTATAAGAAGCAAAGAAACCGCTATCTAGGTCATTTTTAGCTTTCTTGGCAAACAACTTGAGCGTTCTGCACTTTTCAAATGCTTCTAGAACTGAGTAATACCATAAGTAGCCTTTTCAGGGTGTCTTTTATGGAAGTGTTCCTGCAGTCATAATGGTTTCATGGCCTCATTAGCTAGTACAGAGTTACAGATTAGATACACAGGGCATCGCTGAATTGAATTGAATTGACTTTATTTCTTACATCCTTCACAAACATGAGGAGTAAAATCTTTACATTACATCTCAGTCTAAATGTGCAATATACAATTTATAGTAATTTATAATAAATAGTATGTACAACAGTACAGACAATATAAGATAGAAATACAATTGTATCAGCTGAATTAATCAGTTTGATGACCTGGTGGAAGAAGTTGTCCCCGAGCCCGTTGGTCCCGGCTTTTATGCTGCGGTAACGTTTCCGGATGGGAGCAGCTGGAACAGTTTGTGGTTGGGGTGACTCGGGTTCCCAATGATCCTTCGGGCCCTTTTTACAAACCTGTCTTCATAAATTTCCTGAATAGTGGGAAGTTCACATCTACAGATGCGTTGGGCTGCCCACACCACTCTCTGCAGAGTCCTGCGATTGAGGGAAGTACAGTTCCCATACCAGGCAGTGATGCAGCCAGTCAGGATGCTCTCAATTGTGCCCCCGTAGAAAGTCATGCCAAACTTCTTCAACCATCTGAGGTGAAAGAGGCTCTGTTGTGCCTTTCTCACCATACAACCAGTATGTACAGACCACGTGAGATCCTCGGTGATGTGTATGCCAAAAAAGTTAAAGCTGTTCACCGTCTCAACCCCAGATCCATTGATGTCAATAGGGGTTAGCTTGTCTCCATTCCTCCTGTAGTCCACAACCAGCTCCTGTGTTTTTGCGACATTGAGGGAGAGGTTGTTTTGACACCACTGTGTCTGGGTGATGACTTCTCTGTAGGCTATCAGACTCCTCAATACCCAGAGCCTGGACTGACATCTTACTGCCCTATTGTCCTGTTCATTATTTATTATATTGCCAGCACTGTTTTGTACTCTTGATGTAGTCCTGGGTAGGTCTGTAGTCTAGTGTAGTAGTTTTTTTTTTGTTTTTTACATAGTTCAGTCTAGTTTTTGTACTGTGTCATGTAACACCATGGTCCTGAAAAAGTCTCATTTTTACTTTGCATTTTTACATAGCAGTTATGGTTGAAATGACAGTAAAAGTGACGACTTGACTTGACTTGAGTTGCGAGTGAAATACACAAACAATAGAGACTCTGCAGATACTGGAAATCTTGAGCAACACACACGAGATGCTGGAGGAACTTAGCAGCTCGGGCAGCATCTATGGAGAGGAATAAACAGTTGATCTTTCAAGTGGATATATCATCATTAGGGCTGAGGAACTGATTTCTGCTCTCTCCTGAGACAGCTTAAAAAGGAGAACTTGTGAAATTATTTCATTTAATAATTTTGCTGACAAACAGGATGCCCTCCGTCGGTCAGGGTCAACCATGGATGTTGTGCTCAGCTGTCACAGGCAAGCCAGGGCAGTACGGTGTGGAGAGCAAGCTGTCACCCATGGAGCAAGCTCCCCTGTCTACGCATCTGATGAACCCAAAGGAATGGCAGAGACCGATAGAATTTGGCACCAGTAGTGTCACAGGAGTTGCCAGTCAGCATTGGAACTCAATGTAGAACTGCCTTAGGGGCTCCAGCTCTGGATTTTCCCTCCTGAAAAGGTGTACTCCTGAAGCCTTCCCCATGAGGGGTACAGCCGCGAGGCAGCGGAGGTTTGAGATCAGAGCTTTCCTTCACCTAGATGAGCTGCCAACCTCGGCTCACAAGTCCCATTTGCCTGAAGCGACTGGCTTTAAGGCACCAGTAACCCACCTTTGCCCCTTCTCCTGTCAGTAGAAGTAGTTCCACCAGGCGTAGTAGCTAAGCCACATGTGAAGGCCAGGAGCCGGACTTGGTTGTCAGAGGCTATTTGAAATGCACACCATTAGGAGCATTTAGTAGTTAGTGGGAGCTTATCCCCATTACCTCCCCCAGCTATAACATGCTTGAGGAACCATCACACAGTGACTCGGGGAAAACAGGAACAAGCGATTGGAAGGTAATAGACAAGCATGTTGACCCTGACTCCAGTTGCTTTCAATTACAGTTACCAGATTTGAGGTCACCCTGGCATTTAATTTTCACTTATCTCTAGAGTGCTGTAACCCATCCTTGTCTAGCTGGCAGATCTGATATGAATGATATTTGGTTTCTTTACAGCAGTAACTAGCAGAGTTTAGTGCCTGCTACAGCAGAATTAAAACTCCAAGCAGGAGGTGCACCCATTCTGAAGCTTTGGACAAGTCCAGGATTCATGTTTCCACAAAAAAATACTCAAGGCAACAGATTTGAGTCTTAGTCTCTCCCGGATATAATTTTGGATATTTCTCATTAGAGTCGCAGAAAAGTGCAGCATAAAAACAAGACCTTCTGCCCATCTAGTCCATGCTGAACCATTTAAACTGCCTACTCCCACTGACCTGCACTGGGACCATAGCCCTCCATTTCTCTACCATCCATGCAAACTTCTCTCAAGTGTTGAAACTAGCAGTTTGTTCCACATTCTCACTGCCCTCTGAGTCAAGAAGTTTCCCCTTAAACTTTTCACATTTCACCCTTAACCTATGACCTCCTGTTGTAGTCCCACCCAACCTCAGTGGAAAAAGCTTGCTTTTCCCTATCTATTTATATATACTGCACCCCTCTATCTATATACATCTCTATATATACTCTATCTATACCCCTCATAATTCTGTATACCTAAGTTATACATTTCGCGTGAATCTTCAAACATGAAATCTGTTTACAGATTGTAAAACCAATTCCAGGCTTTTAATTTTTCTTGAAATTCAGTTGGTTTTAAAAGAAAGTTTCATATGATACTGGTGAATAATTACTGCAGAGCTACATTATCTTTGTAGAGATTTGTTTTGCGTGCCAATGGTTTATGGCCAGTAACGTGCAGAACACAGAAAAAGCAGCCAAAAGTAAACGGGAAAGAATTCTATAAATGTTACAAGACTCAGTAGGCTGAGCTATGTCACACCCTGGTGTGGAGACTCCAGTGCACAGGGTTGCAAGGGGCTGCCGAGGGTTGTAGACTCAGTCAGCTCCTTCAGGGGCACAAACCTCCTCAACAATGAGGACGTCTTCAAGGACTCCCACCATCTGGGCTGTACTCTCTTCTCGCAGCTGCCATGGGGAAGAAGGTACAGGAGCCTTAGTTCCCAAACCACCAGGTTCAAGAACAACGCTTCAACCATCAGGTTCCTGAACCAGTGTGGATAACTTCACTCACCTCAATACTAGACTGATTCCACAACCTATAGACTCACTTCAAGTACTCTACTTACGCTCTCAGCATTTTTATTTACTTATTTATTATTATTTGTCTTTTTATATTTGCACATTGTCTTCTTTTGCACTGTAGTTTTCCATTGATTCTACTGTATTTCTCTGTGAATTCTTGGAAGAAAGAGAATCTCAGATAGTATATGGTGACATATATGTACTCTGATAATAAATTTTACCTTGAACTTTGATCCTGTAGAGGTGGTGCTTCAAGAAGACGGTATCAATCATTAAGGACCCTCACCTTCAGGGACGTGCCCTCTTCTCATTACTACCATTGAGGGAGAGGAGCCTGAAGACACACACTCAACATTTTAGGAGCAGCTTCTTCCCCTCTTCCATCAGACTTCTGAATAGTGTATGAAACCATGAACACTACTTACTTGCAGACCAGAGCTTAAAACTTTGAGGCAACACACAGAGCTGCTGGAAGTGGCTCATGAACATAAACACCATCACAAGGCGGAAAGGCCGAATGGCCATTTTCCATGCTCTTGTGATGATTTCATCTGACAATGGGACTAACTTTTGCCAAATTCTGTCTGATGGATTCATAACAGCTCACACCTTATTTGGTAACAAAGGAGGACTCTGATTGGAGAGGACTTTGGACCATGGGAGAAAAGGAAGGAGTGGGAAACTAGAGGGAGGTTATGGGCAGGTGAGGAGAAGAGACAGCATGAGAAGGAAACCAGAACAGGGAATAGAAAAAGAGAGAAAGTTTGTTTGTGTGCAGTTTTCATTGATCCTATTGCATTTCTTCGTTCTACTGTGAATACCTGCAAGAAAATGAATCTCATACATGTACTTTGATAGTAAATTTACTTTGAACTTTGAGAGGAAGGAAGGTGAAGACGGGACCATTTCTGATGAGTGGAGGGAAAATGCATTACGTATCTTTTGGACGGAATAATACATACACTATAAGTTTGTGGTCTTCTGCTGCTGTAGCCCAGCCAGTTCAACATGTTGTGCATTCAGAGTTGCTCTTCTGCACACCACTGTTGTAATGTGTGGTTAGTTGAGTTAATGACGCCCTGTCAGCTTGAACCAGTCTGGCCATTCTCCTTTGACCTCTCTCACTAACAAGGCATTTTCGCTCACAGAACTGCCACTCACCAGATTTTTTTTTGTTTTTCACACCATTCTCTGTAAATGTTAGAGACTATTGTCTCTAAAATCCCAGGAGATCAGCAGTTTCTGAGATACTCAAACCACCCTGTCTGGCACCAATAATCATTCCATGGTCAAAGTCACTTAGATCAAATTTCTTCCAATTCTGATGTTGGGTCTGAACAATAACTGAACCTCTTGACCATGTCTGCATGGTTTTATGAGTTACTGTCACATGAATGGCTGATTAGATATTTGTATTAATGAACCGGTGTACTGGTGTACCTAATAAAGTGGCCACTGTGTATATACTTAATGAAATTGAGCCAACATTAGAAGAAATGATTGGCTTTTTGTCAGTTCACACCAGGCTTTGCAGCTTTCTGTTGGTGTGTATATAGCTCGTCAGTTACAAGGGAAACTGCTAACAAAAGCAACATGATGTCGACGGAAATTATACTGGGTTTGGATTATCCTCAGCCTAGAACATGATATCTTTCTGTGACCAGATAAATCTTCACTTTGTTTATGGTGAGCTGAAACCAGATTGATATTGTGTTAGTTACATATACCGTAGATTCAAGATTGTTTAATGTAATTTCCTGTACACAAGTGTAAAGGAGATTGAAATAATTGTTACTCCAACCCAAAAAAAAACACAGTAAGATAAAGAACACAATAAAAATGCAAAACAGAATAAATACGAAAGCTTATAGATATAGATTGATTGTTTGAAATGACAGAGAAGGTTGGTAGCTCAGGCTGACTGTTCGTTCACTGAGCCTGGAATTAGATCACAAATGATTCATCACCAATCGAGGTGACATCGTCAGTGCACAGTTGAGTGGTATTAGATCTAAATAAAATCCAGATGTGGGCAGATAGATGGCAGATGAAACTTAATGTAAGTAAATGTAAAGTATTACACATAGGAAGTAAAAATATTACATATAAATATACAATGGGGGGGGGGTCTTGAGTTAGAAAGTGCATTGTAGGAGAAGGATTTGGGCTTCCTGGTAGACTCACCACTATCAACATCCAGACAATGCACAGAAGCAATAAGGAAGGCTAATAGAATGTTGGGCTCTATAATGCGCTCAGTGGAGTTCAAGTCCAGTGACGTTCTCCTCAAGCCGTAATATGGGCTTGGGAGGTCTGTGTACAATCTTGGTCTCCATATTGTGTGAGGGATGTGAAGGCACTGTAGAGAGTCCAGAGAAGGGTGACTAGACTCATTCCAGGTCTGCAAGTATGAGTTATGAAGCAAGATTGAGAGAATTACATTTTTTTAGCCCAAGTAGACACAGAATGAGAGGAGACATGATAGAAGTGTTCAAAATCATCAAGGGTGTAAGGAAGGTGGATGTCAGCTGCTACTTCAAAATTAATCTGTCAACGAAGACACAGGGCTGGAGACTGGTTAAGGGGAGATTTCAGACTAACATCAGAAAGCATTTCTTTACATGGTGAGTTGTGGACGCATGGAACACACTACCTAGTTGTGTAGTTGAGAGTAGTACCTTAGAGTCTTTCAAATATAAACTCCATAGATATTTTCAACACACAATATGTTACGAAATTGGCTAGCTTTGTTGGGCTGAATGGCCTGTTCTTGTCAAAAACTTTTAATTTTCTAATATTCTAATGCTTTGCCAAGTGTTCGCGTTTACATTGGTCTGACTCGTTGCAAAAGCAAGAAATCAAAAGACTTCACAGGAGGTTGGTTCTCAACGGAAGACTCTACAAACAAGTATATTGATCTGGACACAACTTACAAACCTAGATGTCTGTGGGATTGGGACTGAAGGGTGAGTGAGGACACCTGAGGAACCAATAACTAGGGATCCGGGCCAGTGGAGATCACTCAGCTATCCGGTTATCTGAGACCCAGAGGAAACTAGTGGCCAGCTCGACCGATCAGAACAACGAGTTGGACCAATATAAACCACGAGCATTTGCAGAAACACCACTCAACTGTGCTCTGATGGTGTCACCTCGACTGGTGATGAAATGCATTGAATCTACCCTCCAACCCTACAATATGGATTGTATGTCCATAAAGTGACATTAGGCACAGAAGTGTCTGTACATAAGGTAACTGACAGGAAATGATAAAGTAGTGGTGCTTGGGGTGTGGAGGGGTGGGTTAGTGAGTGGAGGTGTTAATCAGCCTTACAGCTTGGGAAAAGTAACTGTTTTTGAGTCTGGTGGTCCTGGTGTGGATGCTACATAGTCTCCTCCCTGTTGGGAGTGGGACAAACGGTCCATGAGCAGGGTGGGTGGTGCTTCTATGGGTAATACAGAGAATATAAAATTGGCAGGAAAGGGTATTTATTCTGGAACTAGAAGCAGAGGCATCCTGGTGAAGGCACCTACATGAATCCTGTTGAGAGTTTGGTCAGAGGTGAGCTCAGTGCACAAGCGTTGGCAAAGACATGTGGTGTCAAGGTAAGTGCAGTAAGAGAGTTCAGCTCATAGTTTTGAAATGTTAGCTTTGTACTTAGGGGAACAAGTTAAGCCTGATACCAGCCAGGACATGTCCTCCTCTCATTACTATAGCATAGAAGCAGAATTAGGCCATTGAGTCAGCTCTGCCATTTATTGTGGCTGATTTATTATCCCTTTCAACCCCATTTTTCCTGTAATCTTTGACACCCCTACTAATCAAGAATCTATTAACCTCTTCTATAGATATGCCAATGACTTGCCCTCCGCAGCCGTGCTAATGTAATGTATTCCACAGATTCATCACCCCCTTGCAAAAGACCACAAGCCCTACAGCTTGTTGTAGACCATTCAGCTTCTAGGGTTATCAAATACCTGTATTGACTACTTGTTATCTTAACCAGAGCCGTTAAGCCCTTGTGGTTTTGACTTAATCATTTCAAGTTAATTGTGACTGGCATGGGTTTCCCACATTCTATGGTTGTTTGAAGAGGACTCTTGTTCAATGCCTTGGTGGAGTCATTGTGCCGGAGGGAATGATTTGTCTTGCAGTGTTGCTCAGTCACTCCTCCAAGGCTCTTTGGTGTTCCTACGTCCAATTTCTTGTTTCTGTCTCTTCACGAAGAATCTGCTGTCCTGGGCTTGAGTCATTGTTAGTGCTTCCCGTAACTGACAGCCTGTATTTCCTCTGCAATTGGGTCCTGTCCTCCTCGAGCAAATGGTGACAAGAAATTCCTCCTCATCTCTGTTTTAAAGGGAATCGCTTGCATTCTGAGGCTTTGCACTCTGCTCCTAGACTCTCCCAAAATTGGAAACATCTTAGGAAGAAAGTACAGGAGCCTGATGACACACACTCAATGATTCAGAAACAGCATTTTCTCCACCATCACATTTCTGAACAGTCTATGTCCTAACTGTCTAACTCATTTTTTTGCATCAATTTTTTTGTAGTTTATGACTTTGCACTGTACTGCTGACACACCAGTTCTCGAGGGGTCAGCAGGAGAAAAAGGGTGACAAGTTTTAAGTTCCGGCACGTCAACATCTCTGAAGTTCTTTCCCGGGCCCAACATATTGATGCAATTTCAAAAAAGGCATAACAGTGGCTATATTTCATTAGGAGTTTGAGGAGATTTGGTATGTCACCAAAGACACTCATGAATTTCTACAGATGTATGGTGGAGAGCATTTTAGCTGGTTGTATTCCTGTTTTGTGTGGAGCTGCCACTGCACAGGACTGGAAAAATCTGCAGAGGTTTGTAAACTCAGCTAGCTCCATCTTGGGCACCACCCTCCCCAGCGTCGAGGACAACTTCGAAGGGAGATACCTCAAAAAGGTGGCATCCATCATTAAGGACCCCCATCACCCAGTACGTGTCCTCATCTCATTGCTACCTACAGGGGAAGGTACAGGAGCCTGAGGCATACAGCTAACAGTTTAGGAGCAGCTTCTTCCCCTCCGCCATGAGATTTCTGAACGGACAAAAAACCCACAAACACTGCCTCACAATTTTGGCTCTCTTTCTTCACCACTTATTTAATTTTATATACTATCTCCTGCTTGTATTTGGACTTGCAGGGGTACGCAATGGTGTAGCGGTAGGCATGCCGCTATCACGGCTCAGGGTGTTCTGGGCTTCATAGTTCAATTCTGGCGCCATCAGGAGTTTGTACGTTCTCCCTGCGAGTGTGTGGGTTTCCTCCGGGTGCTTCGGTTTCCTCCCACAGTCCAAAAGACACCATTTAGTAGGTTAATTGGTCACTGTAAATTCTCCTGTGATTAGGCTTGGGTTGCTGGGCAGTGCAGCCTGTTGGGCTGGAAAGGGTCTGTTCCGCGCAGTAGCTTTAAATAATTTTTGAAAATTCTGGCACTTGCAATAAAGAGAAAAATAATTCGTTGATCACCTTCAGCATCTACACAGCTGCACCCCCATGTCTCTAGATTCTTGAGACAAATATTTTAATATTCTGTAGCTAAGCAATATTGCATTAAAAGTCTGGCAAGGGCAGGAAGATGCAAGGTTATTGACTGATAATACAGATAGTGACATGATTAAGAGGCACTAATCGAAATAAGCAGAATCTAAATATAGTGGTAAAGACGATGGATGTCAGTACCAGAATCAACAAAGGTAGTGGATCTCATTATGAACACATGCTGGGGTTGAAATGTACCCCTCTGTGAAAATCACAATGTGATATTGGCCGTGCACTGGACTCCTTTTCTGAAATGCAGTTCCAACCACACCATTGGGGTTGTTTAACAGATAAACTAGCCCTCAGACACAGGACTGAGGAGACGCACAGTACCTCTAACCCTGTTTGCCTTCCAACGAGGTCACGGTTGATCCATGAGTAACTCCATATTATCTGCAGCGTTCTGCAGACTCACAGCGTCATTCAGCAGAGGACAGGCCCTTCGGCCCAACTGTCTCATACTGGCCAAGATTTCCAGCCTGGCTGACTGGGTATGTTCAGCTTAGACATAACAGGGGTGGCACGTTTGTGTAGCGGTTGGCGCAATCGCTGTACAGCACCAGCTGTAATATTGGGAGTTCGATCCCTGCCGCAGTCTGAAAGGAGGTTGTACGTTCTCCCTGTGACCACATGCGTTTTCCCCTGGACACTTCCGTTTCCTCCTAGGCATACCGGCTAGGGTTAGTACATTGCGGGCATCTTATGTTGGAAACTGGAAGCGTGGTGACTGTTCAGCATAGTCCTCACTGATTTGACGCACTTCACTGCATGCTTCAATGAACATGTGACAAATAAGTCTAATTTTAGTAAATAAACTCTTCTCGGGCTTCCAGCCAGGTACAGGTATTCATTATAACTGATGTTTTAATGACAAGCTTTGCCATCTTCTGCAGGAATAAGATGGCAGAGTTTGTCATTGAAATGTCTGTTATAGTCGATAACCTACTGGGCCTGAACACCTCCCTCTGCAACTGGATCCTAGACTTCCTGGCTGGGAGATCTCAGTCAGTCCGGATCGGGAGCAGCATCTCCAACACCATCACACTGAGCACGGGGGCTCCCCAGGGCTGCGTGCTCAGTCCACTGCTGTTCACTCTGCTGACCCATGACTGTGCTGCAACACACAACTCGAACCACATCATCAAGTTGGCCGATGACACAACCGTGGTGAGTCTCATCAGCAAGAACGACGAGTCAGCTTACAGAGAGGAGGAGCAGTGGCTAATGGACTGGTGCAGAGCCAACAACCTGTCTCTGAACGTGAACAAAAGAGATGGTTGTTGACTTCAGGAGGGCACGGAGCGACCACTCCCCACTGAACATCGACAGCTCCTCAGTAGAGATTGTTAAGAGAATGACGGTAGTGACACGCAAAGGAATGGCGAGGCGAAGATGAAGACAATCACAATGACAAATACATTGATAAGGATTCAGATTGGAATCTGAATGTTAGGCAGGATAGAGCTGGTGTTCTGCAAGCTACATTTTTACTATTCCAGTCAGCACAACTGACCAATCACATAAGATCTCATAATCCCCAAAGGCAGTCCTTACTGCACACATGAAGCCGAGATCGCTTTGAACACCTCAAGAGGAATTCTCATGGTTCACTGATCGGCTCTATTTCACTGTTTGGTTCCGGCCGGTGCTGTATCATTGTGTGACCTGTTTTCTGTAGATCTGTGAGAAAGTTGAGAGGGCATAATTGACTTAGCAACTGTTAAATTGCATGAACTTGTTCCATGCTGCGAGTCAAGGGGAGCTGTTGGGCACCCTGATTGTTAATTTATCCATCCCCAATAATGTGTTTGGATGGTAAGGTTGGGTGAGGTTGCCAAGTTTCAGACTTGTGATGACGAGTGCTCACTGGCTGCAGAGCTATGCTTCTTCCCGTGTTCCAGTGCCTCATCCCGTTCCTTTGGAAGTACCTGCTTTACTAATGGTTGGTCAGGTTTTGAGCTTCAAGCTAGGGTGCCACTTACTATCACCCCCCAAGAATCTTGAATGCCCCCTGATGACTTCTGTTTTCCCTAACACCCCTTTAGGACACGTAACTGCCCCCATTGGGAATCATTGTTCTTGTGCTTTCCTGGCATATTTACTCTTCTCAGGCTTCCAGCCAGGTACAGGTTCAAGTCAAGTCACTTTTATTGTCATTTTGACCATAACTGCCAGTACAGTACATAGTAAAAATGAGACAATGTTTTTCAGGACCATGGTGCTACAGGAAACAATACAAAAACTACACTGAGCTACGTAAAAAAAAAACACAGAAAAAAACTACACTAGAACGCAGACCTACCCAGGACTGCATAAAGTGCACAAAACAGTGCAGGCATTACAATAAATAATAAACAAGACAATAGGCACAGTAGAGGACAGTAAGTTGGTGTCAGTCCAGGCTCTGGGTATTGAGGAGTCTGATAGCTTGGGGTAAGAAACTGTTACATAGTCTGGTTGTGAGAGCCCGAATGCTTTGGTGCCTTTTCCCAGACAACAGAAGGGAGAAGAGTTTGTATGAGGGGTGCGTGGGGTCCTTCATAATGCTGTTTGCTTTGTGGATGCAGCGTGTAGTGTAAATATCCGTGATGGCGGGTAGAGAGACCCTGATGATCTTCTCAAATGACCTCACTATCCGCTGCAGGGTCTTGCGATCCGAGATGGTACAATTTCCAAACCAGGCAGTGATGCAGCTGCTCAGATACTCTCAATACAACCCCTGTGGAATGTGATGAGGATGGGGGGTGGGAGATGGACTTTCCTCAGCCTTCGCAGAAAGTAGAGACGCTGCTGAGCTTTCTTTGCTATGGAGCTGGTGTTGAGGGACCAGGTGAGATTCTCCGTCAGGTGAACACCGAGAAATTTGGTGCTCTTTACAGTCTCTACTGAGGAGCCGTCGATGTTCAGTGGGGAGTGGTTGCTCCGTGCTCTCCTGAAGTCAACGACCATCTCTTTTGTTTTGTTCACATTCAGAGACAGGTTGTTGGCTCTGCACCAGTCCGTTAGCCGCTACACCTCCTCTCTGTAAGCTGACTCATCGTTCTTGCTGATGAGACCAACCACGGTCGAGTCTTTGGCGAACTTGATGATGTGGTTCGAGCTGTGTGTTGCAGCACAGTCGTGGGTCAGCAGAGTGAACAGCAGTGGACTGAGCACGCAGCCCTGGGGGGCAGGGGGCCGTGCTCAGTGTGATGGTGTTGGAGATGCTGCTCCCGATCCACTGCCCTTAATTCTGGGTTCTAGCAGCAAAGTGCTTCCTTGGTGCATGAAGCAGGCCCTTTTGCCCAGCTCGCCCATGCCAGCAATGCTGTCTTTCCAAGCTGCTGCTGTTTGGCCCTGCTATCTATATATCTGTGTACCTGTTTAGGAATCTTTTAAATGCTGTTGTTGGACAGTCCTGCCGCTCATTCCATGTCTGAGAACCTGTTAAATTTCTTGAGTTTGTTCCATGTACCCACTATCCTCCGTGTGGAAAAATCGCAGGGAAGTCCCAGACTAGGGGGCATGATGGAATTGCAGCTCTTCAATTGTGACAGGTTTTACACGAGCCAGGGAATTAATTCATTTCTGGTCGAGTGATGTGGCTCAGCCCCTGCCTGTGGTTCACATCATCCAGCAGCAGAGGGAGCCGCTGATCTCCTCTCAGCTCCTCTGCTGACGGAGACGGGCTTTGAACAAACAAGCACCTTCCAACGTTGTGCCTCACTGGCCTCTCCCCATGACAGCTCAGGTTCCAAGACTGCATCCCTTAGTTATCCACGTGGAATTCCGAGCCACATCCTGCCTCAGAAGCTCAAGGAGTTACGTGGTGCCCATTGGAAGCTGATCTGTTGTTCAAACCACTTCTAGGTTTTGAGAATCTCTTGTGACATCACAGTGGTACAGTACAGGCCATTCAGCCCATCATAGGGATGGTACAGTATAGAAGGAGCCAATTTGGCTTATCATTATTACAGTAGAGAAAGAGGCTAATCAGCCTATTGTAGGCATAATACAGTAGTGAAAGAGCCCATTAAGTGCATTGAACAAATAGTACAATACAGAAGAAGGCCTTTTGGTCCAGCATAAATATAGGACAGAAGGAGGCCATTGGGCACATCATAGGAATAGTACAATACAAGAGGAGATACTTTGGCCCATCATGTATTGTACAGTACAGAAGGAGGACATTAATCGCATTGTAAGAATAGTACATCTCTGCCATAGACAGTCCCAAGCCCTGCTGAAAAAGGAGGAGGGTTGGACATGGGGCTACCAACCCCATCCCGTAAAAACCCAGAGCCATTGAAAGGCCAACAGAAGCCCCAAAGCCCTCATATCCCGGGAGAGGAAGCATCTTCAAAGATTGGCTACACGTGGGGACAACATGAAAGACTGTCCCAGGGCAGCGGACACTGGCGAGCTGCTGTCCGCAGCCTCTGCCCTAGGAGGCGAGATGGGCTCTAGAAGGAGAAGAGGAATAGTGCAGTACATAAGAAAGCCTTTTCACCCCTCAAGCAACAATTGAGTTTATCATGACCATCTTACGGGACATGTAAGTTGTTGTTTTGTGCCAGCAAACTCATAAAAATTACTATAAGTTACTATGTAAATGCACAGAAATCTTATAGCAGAAGGGAAGAAACTGTTCCTAAAATATTGAGTGTGAGTCTTCAGGCTCCTGTACTTCCTCTCTGATGGTAGCACTGAGAAAGGGCATGTGCTGAGTGATAGGGGTCCTTAATGATGGATGCCACCTTTTTGAGGCATCACCTTCTGAAGATGTCCTTGATGATGGGGAGGATTGTGCCAGATGGAGCTGGCTGAGTTTACACCCCTCTGCAGCTTCTTTTGACCCTGTGCATTGACCCCTGCAGAACCAAGTATGATGCAACCAGTCAGTATGGTCTCTACTGTACACCAGATCTCAGCCAGCTCAGTCACAGTTCCTCATTCCATGGGAGCTAAGTCTCCATTGGACACCTCCCCACACAGCTGTTCCCAGTGCGAGGAGACCTGTGTCTTCAGATCGTGGAGCAGTTATATTCACCTTTACTTCACCTTCTTCTGAACGGTGACTACAATCCCTGCCCACGTTTACGAATGGTAGATAACTCATGAAGCTCATGGCTCCTAATGGTCAAAATCAAGACACAACTCACCGTGGCTCCTAACTTCCCTATTTACTATGAGTTTGACCAAACGAGTAATGTCCCTCTCTGGAGTGTGGCAGCTCACGTTGGCTGTTGGAATTATTGTTCCCTGAGAGTCTTCAGTCTGGTGAAATCAGTGCAAAACAATACCCATAGGACACTGGAGCAGAATTAGGCCACTTGGCCATTGGAGTCTGCTCTGCCATTCCATCATGGCTGATTTATTTCCCCTCTCAACCCCATTCTCCCCATAATTTTTCATGCCTCTGACTAATCAAGAACCTATCAACATTCTGCTTTAAGTATACTCAGTGGCTTGGCCTCCATGGCCATCTGTAGCAATGGATTCCACAAATTCATCACCCTCTAACTAAAGAAATTCTTCCTCATCCCTGTTCTAAAGCGTGTGCCCTCTGGTCCTAGACTCCCTACTATTAGAAACATTTAATCTATCTAGGCCTTTCAATATTTGATAGGTTTCAATGAGATCCCCCCTTATTCATCTAAACTCCAGAGAGTACAGACCCAGAGCCATCAAATATTCCTCATACATTAATCCGTCCATTCCTGAGATCATTCTCATAAACTTCCTCTAGACCCTTCCCAATGGCAGCAAATACTTCCTTAGGTATTATGCCCAAAACTGCTCACAACACTCCAAATGTAGTCTAACCAATGCCTTATAAAGCCTCAGTATTACAACCTTGCTTATATACTCCAGTCCTATGTAAAAACCTGCAAAATAAGGATCTCCAGGGAGTGGATTTTTGAAGTGTAGATCATGTGCATGACCTTGTTTTATAGCAGCAATTTTCCTGTTATTTTGTTTAATCTGCTCAGAGGGTCTCCCTGCACACACCATTCTCCTTACAGAAGAGTATCATGTCTCCATAGTGTTTATTGGAGAAGAAAGCTGTAATGAGTTCCTTGGGCCTGTGCTAGGTCCAAGGTTTTTAAAGCATCTGAAATGGTTTATTGCGCTTTAACGAGAGAGTAGTTAATCGTTTAAAGTCCTTGTGTTTTTCTCCAGCTACTCACTCTTTGTAATGCGATCTCCTGGTGCTTTCTGTTTAAGCTTGTTAAGTTTATTTTGATAGGCTATTATTTAAATGCTTGCCCAATTAGCACTAATCATTGGGTCCTAGTTTTGACGGTGTTACTTTTCATGGTGTCGCTCGCTGAGTCACCGATGTTCTTTTGGAATCATAAATAAACTCTCATCACTGTTTCTACCTCAGCACCTCGATGCTCACTTTGACCATTAAAACATGGAGGAACCGTCACAAACTCTCACATCCCCAGAAGATCCTATGATTTCAGTCTCTAAGGTCCACCACCAAGGACATGAAAGAAGGAAGAAGGTACAGGAGCATCACACTACCAGCTTCATGAATACTTATGACTCCTCAACCATCAGCTTCTGAACCAAAGGAGACAACTTCACTTGCCCTATCTTAGAAATGTTCCCACAACCAGCGGATTCACTTTCAAGGATTCTTCATCTCATGTTCTCACTATATATTACTTACTTACTTACTTACTTACTTACTTACTTACTTACTTACTTATTTATTTATTATTTCTTTCTTTTTGTATTTGCACACCTTGTACTCTTGTTGATCGCCCAAGCTAGGCAGTCTTTCATTGATTCTATTATGGTTATTATTCTAAAGATTTATTGAGTATGCTCACAAGAAAATGAAGCTCTGCATTGTATATGGTGACATATCAGTACTTTAATAATAAATTGACTTTGAACTTTGAACGTCAAAAGTCTGTCTCTCCTCTGCACTTGGGTTCCAATATTGACAGCGCCCATTGTGACAAAGTCTTACCTGTGAATCTTCTTCACATCTCCTAAACCAGCTGAGGCTGACATCTCACCACCTTTAGGGTCACGAGGGAAATCTATGGTTCTAGCCTCCCACTGGAGAACAGCCATGAGTTTACAATTACTATAGGAAGGTAGGCAGAGATGAGAGGCGCGAATGACTGCGGGACCTGGAATCTAGAGCAATGAGCAATATGCTGGAAGACCTCAGCAGGTCACACTTGAAAGGCAGGCATGGCTGGGGTCCTTGTGGCTGCGCTTATGATTTGCAGAGCATGAAAGGACTCAAAAGAGATCTTGTTCAGGTTAAGTACAATTTCAGCTAACTGGATAGGATTGTTGGTGAAGGGAAACTGGATGGATCTTTGTTGTGGAAAGAAATAGATAGAGGAATTTATGATCTTCCTCACAGACGATGGGAGTCGGTAAAAACTTTTAAAGACAAGCGTGTCCAAACTTGTCTCCCTCTCACCAGCTCATGGTGAAATACCCTCTCCATTTCTGTTATCAACAGAGACAAATTGGTCAAGACTATGTCTTGATAGTATGACAAATACAATAAATGTTCGGTTAAGATTAGTGCAGTATAATTTTCTACATCAATTATATATTACACCACAAAAAATAAAAAAATTTAATCCAAATTTATCGGATCAGTGTTTCCGATGTAACCAGGAAACTGGTACTTTTTTACATTCGACATGGTCTTGCTCTAAAATTCAACCTTTTTGGACAAATTTAAGACTTTTACTGGAACAAATTACAGGAACACAATTTCCTCATAATCCAATATTATTTTTACTAGGTGATATTGAAGGGATAAAACCGAAACTCAAACTAAATAAGTATCAGAAAAAAAACAGAGACAAATAACACTCAGTGATCAGGTTTATGGCAAGAAATCTAACAAAATGTGTTAGTGATGGTCAGCAGCTCAGGCAACATCAGTAGTGTGAAATGTAAGTCCTCCCTGGATTACAGACCCCCCAATTATGGGCGCCCATGCATACCACAAACTCCTAAACATATATTAAATGCAAATAAGAACCTGTCTTGAAAACCTGTTTCAATGTAACTTCCCATTCGGTAATTATTTCTGAAGATCACATTACCTATTTCATCACAGGAGACCACTTAAGAGAGTTACTTTGGAAACAGACAAGCAATTGCTTTTATTGAAATTGCGCAATGACACTCTATTAAATAATGTCCACTGATACTTCTAGTGAATGATGGAGATAGATAAAGATTTTTAAAGACAGGCATAAACATCCTTGTCTCCCACTCACCAGCTCACAGGGAAGTGTCCTCTCCGATTCCATGATCAACAGAGGTAAAAATTCCCAGTGATAGGGTTTATGGCAAGAAATCTAAGTGAAAGTGTTAGCAATTGTCAGCAAGTCAGGCAGCGCCTGTAGTGTGAAATGTAAGCCCTCTGCACTATGACACTCATGCATGCCACCAAACTCCCAAAAATATTGTTGAATTTAAACAAGGATTCTATTGCATAACGTAGCAAGCATCCCAAGCCCATCGGAGCTAATCATTGAGCACGGGACGCTCCGATTCTGTACCATTCTAACTAGGCAGGGAGAGAAACTAAATAACTGTTCATGGTAACTGGCTCTCATCAAAACCATTCATTACAATACTGTGTTGGTATGGTCACTGTATCACATGATCTTATGTATTTTCCAACTTATGAGCAAAATTACCCAACGGATGACTGTGAAAACAGAACCAGTTCTTAACCTGGGACACCCTGTATGGAGTTATGTGTTTTTGCTTTATATGAATTTTGTTTACCTTACAAAATCAGTTGCAGTTTGAATGATATTATGTGTAAGGTGGGAAGAACTATGTTACCTATTGGGTTATTTAGGTTGCTTTTCACTCTACCAACTCTTCTCTTTTAGGAGATCGAGCTGATAGCATTCAGAGTATCAGGTACGTGTTCAGAGTGTCACCTGTTCAGAATGTCTGGTATGTGGTTAGAGTGTCTGGTACGTGTTCGGAGTGTCAGGTACATGCTCAGAGTGTCGCATGTTCAGAGTGTCTAGTACATGCTCAGGTACAGTGACAGTGATGGTAGTTCAGAGTGTCAGGGATGTATGTATTCAGATAGAATGTGCTCTGACCAGTGACCAGCCCAGACATCAGAAGTTTGAGTGGAGGGAATTTCATTCACATCCACTGTCCAAATAGAAAAAGGCAGTGGTAAATTGCAGAAGCGTAATGGAGCTCTGACCAATGGCCAATCCACATTTGGAATTGATTAGCAAGGGCAAGTTAAAGGCAGGCAGGAACAAACACTCTGGTCATCATCTGAGTGGACAGGGTTAGAGTGGTGATCTTGAGGCCTAAACTCTTCAAGGCTTCAGTGAGAGAATGCAAAATAAAGAGAAAAGCTCATGGTGGAGCTTTTTTTCTTCCCTTCTTTACATCTCTCAGCTAGGACCAGGGAGGATAGTTAAATGCTCCTCTTGTGGGATGCAGGAGGCACGGAGTCCTCCGGTATCCCTGATGACTACAACTGCAAGGAGTGCCCCAAGCTACAGCTTCAAACAATCTGCATTAAGGAGCTGGAGTCGGAACTGGTTGAAGTCCAGATCACTGGGGAGGCTGAAAGGGTGATAGCTAGGACATACAGAGAGGTAGTTATATCCAAGGTGCAGGATGCAGGAAACCGGGTGACAGTCAGGAAGGGGAAAGGGGTTAAGGAGCCAGTGCAGAGTACCCTGTGGCATCTCCCTCAACAACAGGTATATCATTTTGGATACTGTTGGGGAGGGCAGGTTGACATAACAGCGGAAAGTCACAGTGGTCGGGTCTCTGGCACTGAGTCTGGCTCTGTTACTCAGAAGGGAAGGGAGAGGAAAGGCAGGCTGTGGTGATAGGGGACTTGTTAGTCAGGGGGATGGACAGGAGGTTCTGTGTGCGAGATCAAGATTCCTGTATATTGCCTCCTGGGTGCAAGGGTCCGATATATCTTTGATCGAGTCCTTGCAAGTGGGAGGGCGAACAACCAGAGGTCATGGTCCATGTATGTACCGATGACACAGGTAAGATGAGTGACGAGGTTCTGCATAGGGAGTTCATGGATTCAGGTGTGAAGTTGAATGACAGGACCTCCAGGGTTGTGATCTCAGGATTGCTACCCATGTCACATGCTAGTGAGGCCAGAAACAGGAAATTTAACACTGTTAAATGACTAAGGAGTTGGTGTAGGAGGAAGGGCTAAGGATTTTTGGTTTATTGGGTTCTCTTCCAGGCAAGGTGGGACCTGTACAGAAGGGATGGTTTGCACCTGAACTGGAGAGCTAGTATTATCCTAGTGGGAAGGTTTGTTACTGTTACATGGTGGGGTTTAAACTGGAGTTGCAGGGGGATGGGAACCAGAGTGTCAGAACAGTTAGTGGAGAGGTTGTGGAGGCAGATGTTGTTAAGACCTCAGACAAAGTCAGGAATCAAAAGGTTGAGCATGGTGTGACTCGTGTCCTGAGCTGCGTATATTTCAATGCAAGAAGGGTCATAGGAAAGGCAAACGAGCTCAGGGTATGAATCAACAGCTGGAATTATGACATTGTAGCCATTAGTGAGACTTGGCTGTAGGAGGGGCAGGACTGGCAGCTCAGTATTCCGGGTTTCTGGTCTTTTAGATGTGACAGGGCAGGAGGGATTAAAGGAGGAGGGGTAGCATTACTAGTCAGGGAAAATGGTACTCCATCAGTTCAGACTGGAGAACTCAGCTAGAGAATTGTTATGGATGGAACTGATAAATAGGAAGGGTATAACCACATTAATGGGGCTATATTACAGACTATCCAACAGCCCAAGGAATTTAGAGGAACAAATTTGTAAAGATATCACAGACTGTTGCAAGAAACATAAGGATGTGTTAGTAGGTGATTTTAACTTGCTGTATATTGACAGGGAATCCAATACTGTAAAAGGTCTAGATGGGATAGTTTGTCAAATGTGTTCAGGAAAGTTTCCTTCATCAGTGCGTAGAAGTCCCAACATGCAACACTGTATCAGCTATTAAGGATTGAGACAGGATAGGTGACAGAGGGTTGTGTAGGGGAACACTTTGCATCCAGTGACTACAATGCCATTAGTTTCAGAGTAGATATGGAAAAAGACAGGTCTGGTCTGCAGGTTGAAATTCTAAATTGGAGAAAGGCCAATTTTGATAGTATCAAAAATGATCTGGTAAGTGTGGATTGGGATAAACTGTTTTCTGGTAAAGATGTACTTGGAAAGTTGGAGGCCTTCAAAAATGAAATTTTGAGAGGACAAAGCTTGTGTGTGCCTGTCAGAATAAAAGGTAAGGATAACAAGTGTAGGGTACCATGTTTTTAAAGAGATATTGAGGCCCTGGTTCAGAGAGAAAAGGAGGTACGTTACAGGTACAGTCAAGTAGGAACAAATGAGGTACTCATGGAGTACAAGAAATACAAGAGAATACATAAGAAAGGAATCAGAAAGGCTGAAAGAAGACAATCCTAAGGGATTCTACAGGCATGTTAAGAGCAAAGAGATTGCAAGGGTCAAAATTGGTCCTTGGGAAGACCAGAATAGTAATCCATATGTGGAGCCAAAATAGATGGAGGAGATCTTAAATGCATCCTTTGCATCCGTATTTACTCAGTAGATGGATACACAGTCTATAGAAGTGAGGCAAAGCAGCATCAACTTCATGGACCTTGTACAGATTACAGGGCAGGAGGTGTTTGCTACCCTGAGGCAAATCAGGATGGACAAATACCCAGGGTATGACAAGGTATTCTCTTGAACCTTACAGGAGGCAAGTGCAGAAACTGCTAGGGCCCTGGCAGAGATATTTGAGTCATCCTTAGCGATAGGGGGGGGTACCAGAGGATTGGAGGATAGCCAATGTTGTTCTGCTGTTTAGAAAAGGCACTAAACATAAACCAGGAAATTATAGGCCAGTAAGTCTGACATCACTTGTGGGAAAGTTATTAGAAGGGATTCTAAGGGACCAGATAGACTGATTAAGGATAGTCAGTGTGGCTTCATACGTGGTAGGTCGTATCTAACCAATCGTATAGAGTTTGTCAGGGAATTTACCGGGAAAGTGGACGAAAGCAAGGCAGTGGATGTTGTCTACGGGGACTTTAGAAAGGCATTTGACAAGGTCCAGCATGGGAGGCTGCTCAAGAAGGTTCGGTTGCTCGATGTTCAGGATGAGGTGGTAAATTGTATTAGACATTGTGTATGTGGGAAAAGCCAGAGAGTGGTCATAGAGGGTTGTTTCTCTGACTGGAGGTCTGTTGTGCTGCAGGGATTGTTGCTGGGTCATCTATACCAATGATCTGGATGATAATGTCGTCAAGTGGATCAGCAAGTTTACAGATGACACCAAGATTGGGTGTGTAGTGGACAGTGTGGAAGACTATCACGGCTTGCAGAGGGATTTGCATCAGCTGGAGAAATGGGCTGAAAAATGGCAGATGGAATTTAATGCAGACAAGTGCAAGGTTTTGCACTTTGGTAAGACCAACCAGGGTAGGTGTTATACTGTGAATGGTAGGGCACTGAGGGGTGTGGTAGAACAAAGAGATCTGGGGATACATGTATATAATTCATTGATAGTGGTGTCATAGGTAGATAGGGTCATAAAGAAAGCTTTTGGCACATTGGCCTTCATAGATCAGTGTACTGAGTACAGGAGATGAGATGTTATATTGAAGTTGTAAAAGATGTTGGTGAGGCCAAATTTGGAGTTTTGTGTGCAGTTTTGATCACCATGAATCTCCAGAGTGTCCCCTCAGAAAGATGTAAACAAGGTTGAAAGAGTACAGAGCAAATTTACAAGGATGTTGCCAGGTCCGGAGGACCTGAGTTATAAGGAAAGATTGTATTCTTTAGAACACCAGAATATTGATAGGAGATTTGATAGAGGTATACAAAATTACAAGGGGTATAGATAGGGTTAATGCAAGCAGGCTTTTTCCAGTGAGATTGGATGGGACTATAACCAGAGGTCATGGGTTAAGGGTGAAGGGTGAGAAGTTCAAGCGGAACGTGAATGGAAACTTCTTCACTCAGAGGGTCGTGAGTGTGTGGAATGAACTCTCAGCACAAGTGGGGGATGTTTCAGTGCAGGCCGATGGGAGTAGACAGTTTAAATGGTTTTGGCATGGACTAGATGAACTGAAGGGCTTGTTTTTGTGTTGTACTTCTCTATGTCTTTATGACTCTATGAGAACGTGGGTTGTAGAGTCCTTGAAGGTCTCAGTCTGAAACGTCGACTGCTTATTTCTTTCCATTGACGCTGCCAGTGTTGCTCTGGGTTTGCAGCATCTATTGTATCGTAATAAACAGCCACCAGTTTGAACCGGCAGAATGGCCTAGTCTTGTTGTTTACCTTCTTATTACATGCACACAGTGCCCAGATCCTTGTATTAATTTGCAGGATTGTGAAGCACCAAGGCAGCCGTTCCAGCCGATGGAATCACAGACTCAGTGAGAGGCTCTGAAGTCCAGACGTGTAAAATGACCAAAGGACCACTTGTTGGAGCTGGATTTACAAAGCAAGGACTGTGCATAGCCTCCTGGTATTCCTGGAATGGACTGTGAGCCTCAGCCTCCTCCGTTGGTGATGGAACTCGGGAGGATGCCAATCAATGACTTCTTAAATAAATGAATATAAATAAATAAATAAATGGAAATCCAAAATAAAATCAGAAAAGGCTGGAAACATTCAGCAGGTCAGATAGTATCTGAATGAAACAGGGTGAGCATTTCAGGTCAGGTCCAGCCTTTAATCTGAAATATTAACCCTCCACAGATGTCGCCTGACTGGCTGAGTATTACCAGCATCTTCTGTATTTTTCATTTCAAACCCATTAGGTATCTTGTTTCTCAATGAATTAAAAGTTGAGCCATATAATGAAATAATTTCCCCCTCCCCCTTCCCTCTTCTTGTTACCTACTCTGGCTCCCCTCTTTTCTCTTCTCTTCATCTGCCTATCACCTCTCTCTGGTAACCCCCCACCCACTTCCCTTTCCTTTCTCCCACTACCCACTCTCTACTCCTAACAGATTCCTTCTTCTTGAGTCCTTTACCATTTCTGCCTATCACAGCCCCAGCTCCAGCCACCTTCCCTTCAGGTCACCTGCCAGCTTGGGCTCCTTCCCCTCCACCCACCTTCTTATCCTGGCTTCTTCCCTCTTCCTTTCCAGTCCTGATGAAGGGTCTCGGCCTGAAAAGTCGAATGTTTATTCCTCTCCATAGATGCTGATTGACCTGCTGAGTCTCTCCAGCATCTTATGTTCGTTACCCTGAATTTCCAGCACCTGCAGGATCTCTTGTGCTTATTCGTTAATCTAGTGCAGGGGTTCTCACAATCTTTTGTAAGCAATGAGCTTTGCCATTGACCAAGGGGTCCATGCACCCCAGGATAGGAAGCCCTGCTCTAATAAAGTAAACCATGCCTCGGGAGAGGAGTATCTATGATACCTCCCTCCAGGTGGGGAAGGAGTTACTGGGAAGAATTCAAACACACAGCTGATGTGAGATCCAGCTTTCGAAGCATAATGGATCTGGTGCAAAGTACAGATTTCACACCCACACTGGTCACTACATATTGATTTATTGAAATGATAGGGAAGGCTTGCTTGGTGTTTAAAACTCCAGTCACACTACCGGGTACATTTCGGGATGTGACTGCACTGGAAGAGGTGCAGGGGAACATCAACGTTGGACAATAATGGTGAGAGATTGGCTAGTGAAGCCAGAAGTCTGGGGCAACACACAAAATGCTGGAGGAATTCAGCTTCTCAGGAAGACAGCCTTTGTCCACCTGTTATTCAGGTCATTTCCCCTCTTTCTGTCCTGTCCAGGTTTTCTTTTTAAAGATACAGCACGGTAACAGGCCCTTACGGCCCAACGAGCCCGCACCACCCCATTACACCCATGTGACAAATTAACCTATTAACCCATACATCTTTGGGATGTGGGAGGAAACCTACAGAAAACCTACGCGGCCACAGACAACGGCAGGATTTGAACCCAGGTTGCTGGCACTGTAATAGCATTACGCTAACCGCTACGCTCCCACACCACCCAAGATGAAGGGTCTCAGCCCGACGTCAACTGTCCATTTCATAGAACAATACAGCACAGTACAGGCCTTTGGCCCACAATGTTGTGCCGACCTTTAAACCCTGCCTCCCATATAACCCTCCCACATTAAATTCTTCCATATACCTGTCTAGTAGTCTCTTAAACTTCACTGGTGTATCTGCCTCCACCACTGACTCAGGCAGTGCATTCCACGCACCAACCACTCTCTGAGTAAAAATCCTTCCTCTAAAATCCCCCTTGAACTTCCCACCCCTTACCTTAAAGCCATGTCCTCTTGTACTGAGCAGTGGTGCCCTGGGGAAGAGGCACTGGCTGTCCACTCTATCTATTCCTCTTAATATCTTGTATACCTCTATCATGTCTCCTCTCATCCTCCTTCTCTTCTCTCCAAAGAGTAAAGCCCTAGCTCCCTTAATCTCTTGATCATAATGCATACTCTCTAAACCAGGCAGCATCCTGGTAAATCTCCTCTGTACCCTTTCCAATGCTTCCACATCCTTCCTATAGTGAGGCGACCAGAACTGGACACAGTACTCCAAGTGTGGCCTAACCAGAATTGTGCTCTCCACAATTGGATGGCATAATGGCATAGTAGTTAGCACAATGCTTTACAGCAACAGCAACCTGGGTTCAATTCCCACTGCTGTCTGTATGTTCTCCCTGTGTCCAGATGCATTTCCTCCAGGTGCTCTGGTTTGCACCCACAGTCCATAAATGGTTGATTGGCATCGTAAATTGACCCGTAATTAGGCCATTGTGAAATTGGGGATGGCTGGGCCTATTCTGCATTTTATCTCAATAAATAAACTTTTAAAAAGTTGTTGCCTGACCCACTGTGTTCCTCCAGTGTTTTTTGTGCAGTGTGAGATTGGCTAGGCTGGCCTTGTTTGGAGAGTGTAGTGGGAGAGCTGAAAATAATGGGAAGACATTCAGTAGGGAATGTAGATTTAAGGTAATTAATAGAGATTATTAAGAAGATAAGAAAATGTTTTTCACACTGAGCACGGTAGAGGTCTGGAATCAGTGAAACAGCCATGGAGGCAGAAATCTTTCACTCATTTGATTACTGGAACCTACAAATCGCCAGACCTAAATTGGGAAATACAAGAAATTCTGCAGATGCAGGAAATCTAGAGCAGCGCACACAAAATGCTGGAGAAACTCAGCAGGTCAGGCCGCATTTATGGAAATGAATAAACAGTCAATGTTTTGTTGGGTCACAACCCCTCATCAGGACTGAAATAGAAGGGAGAAGACGCTATGATAAAAAGCTGGGGGAGGGGAAGGAGGATAGCTAGAAGGGGATAGGTGAAGCCAGGTGGGTGGGAAAGATAAAGGGCTGAAAATGAGAGAATCTGATAGGAGAATACAAAATTCAAAGAACATTTATTATCAAAGAATGCATTCTGTAAACAATTTGAGATTCATCCCCTGACAGGCAGCCACAAAACAAAGAAACCCAACAGAACTGATTAAAGAAGACCGTCAAACACCAAAAGTGCAGAAAAAAAACAAATCATGCAAACAATAAAAGTAAGCAAATAGCATCGGTCCTGAAGTTCACGGAAGTGAGTTCACTGCCGTGAAGCCGCTCGGCGCTGAAACTGTTCCAGGAGCCCGTCAGTTGCAGGCCACAGCCTCAGTTCAGCACAGAGACGAGCGAACCTCATGGAGCAGTGAACTGAACACCAGCCCATCCCTCACCTCCAGCCCCGACGCCTACCATAAACTGTAGCAGAAAGAGTGGGCCATGGGGAGGTGATAGGCAGGTACAGAACAGGTAAGAGGCTCGAGTGGGGATTAGGGTGAGCAGATCCGAGGTGTTTGGAATAATTACTGATCAAAGATCAAGGATCCTCTTTAGTCACCATTCACATTTACATGTTTTAGGAATTTGCTGCGCTGTGTTAGTGCAACATGCAACAAAAAACAACATTCAGCAACTATATAAAAAATGAAGTTAGAGGTTAAAGTAGAAGTACTTTAGTACTCAAGTCGAGTATGATATTCTCCTAAGGGATTATTCCCTTAATGGAGAACACCCTTTGTTTTAACGTGGGGAGGTTGATGTGTGCAACCACCCCATGGTCCTTGATAGATCAGGATCTGGAATAAGATGAGCATAAGCACATGAAGACCGTAAGTATTTATCATGTAAACAGCATTATAAAGAGTGGTTTAAAGTGCTTACATGCAGTGCAGTGAAGGAGGTGATAGGTAGGAGGGGTTGGGGGATAACTGGAATGGCTGATCAGATTAACTGACTGGGGGAAGAAACTTTTATGACATGAAGCTTTTGTTTTAATAGCCCTATAATACCTTCCTGGGTAGCGGGGTGGAATACATCTCTACCAAAGGACGAGTGAGGTGCTTCTTCCCTCCGCTAGCCTACATGTCACCTTTGGGCAATATATATCACCTGATCAGGGTCACGTGAAGCCACGGGAGCAGGTGGTGGATGGTCGTACGAGCAGCTGGTGCAGATCACAGGTGCTGTTTGTGTGACCACTGACACCAGGCAGACAATATCTGAGTAGCATTGATAATGGCTGGGGTCACCTGGCTTGTAAAGAATCTGCCCAGAAGAAGGAAATGGCAAGCTACTTCTGTAGAAAAATTTACCAGAACAATCATGGCCATGGAAAGACCATGATCACCCATGTCATATGACATGGCGCATAACAAACGAATGGTAGTACGTTCCAGAAGGGAGCTTTTGGAATAGACAGTTTGCTGGGTGGGCAGTGTCCACAATGATTTTTCCTGCTCACCTCTTTGTCCTGTGGATACATACAAGTCCTGCAGTGATGGTAAACTGCAGCCAATGACCTTTTCAGCTGACCTGACAGTTCGCTGTCATTTTTGCAAATTACTTCATAGCTTGCCAAGACTAATTCTCTGAAATGATGTTTCCCTACATTGGTACAAGTTTCCAGGCATTCCCAAATTTGTTGCAATCAGATTGGAGACAGGAAAATGCGTTCTCAGTTCTTTTATGTGTCACGGCCTTATTAATACTTGGCCTTGTCAATGTAAGATCTTTGTTTGTGTGAAGTGGGTGCCATTGTTTTGAACAATGATGTCTGTTATGTAAAATTGCATGTATAAATATAGTGTAGAATGTAAATATAGTGTAAAATGCTAGTAAAGCATCTCAACATTGTAAAGATTTAGTTTCTTTATTGACATAATTTATACATTATTGCAAGCACACACAAAATATTCCAAAAAAAATCACAAAAAACAGTAATTTCAGGCAGAGATTAAAATACAAACATTCTAAAAAGCAGACGGTTAAATTTCTTGTCAATGCAAAATACTCCTTTAAGAAGGCACCATTTTCCAAAAATAAATGTGGGATATTGCAATAAACTCTAGAAATCACCAAAATCACCATTCTTCTAACATGAGCACATTGATATAGTATCTTTCGGACTGTTCAGTTTAAAAATAAAATGTTTCAATGCATAAGACATGTTGCTCAAAGCACATTTTTAGCATAGTTACACTGATAGCTTTTGTGAAGTACAGTTTTGTTCTACTGATTCTCAAATGTAATATAAAGAAATATTGCTGGGCAGGAACATGCATCAAAACAGTTTCCAGAGCATTTTTTTTTCAAATTGTTGGCAAAAAATGTTGTGACCACTTAATACTGTTATTCAAAGATTTCAGAAATCAGTCAGATTTTATTTCATTTATTTAATGTTACTGAGCATTTATTCTCCAAACATCTGTGCATCTGTTGCTAAACCTTCCCTGAGCATTGGAGATCACGCACCATTGTATCTAGGAATTGTAAGGGGAGTTTGCTCTTGGTATTTTAGGTCCAAACTTGCTCAAAAACACAAGAAAGGTGATAGTTGTATCATTACACGTTGTGTGTGGGGGTTATACTATGTGCTAATTGGCTGTCATCCTCCCAATATTAGAAAAGAGACAGTGCCCCTAAAAATAGACCTTGTCAGCTGAAACCTCCCGAGTTGTAAAAGATGGCATAAGAAATATAGTTCTTCCCTGAAATTTTTTTTGATTTCAGAATATATACTTATGCTTCAAAAATCTGTGTTTTGCATCCATGATAAATACCTGTGGAATATAAATATCAAGTCATGGTGAAATGCCCTTTTAAAATAATCTTTTTTAGAATTCGGATGGCTGAGTGAGCCAGGGCTTTTCTCTTTGAGGAGCAGGAGGACGAGAGGGGACTTGATAGAGCTGAGAAAGATAGTAAGAGGCACAGATCAAGCCAGACAATCCATTTCCCATGGCAAAAATGGCTAGTATGAGGGGGCGTAACTTTAAGGTGCTGGGAGGGAAGTATGGGAGGGTTGTCAAAGGTAGGTTTTTTACAGAGAGTGCTGGGTGTGTGGAACACAGTGCTGGGATGGTGATAGAGGCAGATAGATTAGGGGCATTTAAGGCCCCTGAATAGGCACATGGAGGGCCATGAGGGAAGGAAATGTTGGATTGATCTTGGACTAAGTTAAAGGATCAGCACAACGTTGTGTGATAAAGG
The DNA here is from genome assembly GCF_030144855.1 of Hypanus sabinus. Taxonomy (NCBI): domain Eukaryota; kingdom Metazoa; phylum Chordata; class Chondrichthyes; order Myliobatiformes; family Dasyatidae; genus Hypanus; species Hypanus sabinus. Next base: position 27,243,751 of record NC_082723.1, on the reverse strand, counting down.
GACTGTACTGTTCTAAACTCTATGATTCAGAATAGGGTAAACAGCACTTGACTGTGGCCTGGTCCTTGAGAATGAATCCACAGGTTATGGGAACAATTCAGTGTGAAGTTTATTACAGGGTAGATTAGACCCTTCTGGCCTTCTGAGCCACATCACCCAGCAACCTGCGATTTAATCCTACCGTAATCACAGGACAATTTACAATGATCAATTAACCTACCAACCAGTAAGTCTTTGGACTGTGGGAGGAAAGGCATGGAGTCAGGGGGAGGAACGTGCAGACTCCTTACAGACAGCGCCAGGAATTGAACCCAGATCGCTGGTACTGTAAAGTGTTGTGCTAACCACTACACTGGTGTGCTGCATGTGATAGGCACGTTACATATTTCAAAGAAGCAGTCTAACTGATACACCCTGTTGGAACAATTGAAACAATTTCTGGTTTTGCTGTTGGAACACTTGTGCAAGCCCATAAAGTGACCAGGTTTCAATGATCAGTCTGTTATAGTTTTGAACTGCTCTTATTCAGTGTGAGATTGCAAGTGCTGGTACAGTCTATTCATTTTGTATTGTTTTAAGGAAATAAAGCATTTAGAATTGAGTGTTTTGTAATTGTCAGATAAATTTTGAGGGTCATTATGACTTTATAAGATAGAACATAGATCACGGGACATGACAGCACGGTACAGGTCCTTTGGCCCATGATACTGTGCCAAACAAACAACAGAAAAACAAGCAAAAATCATAATAATAAATAAATAAACAATAAATATTAAGAACATGAGATGAAGAGTCCTTGAAAGTGAAACAATAAGCTGTGGGAACAGTTCAGTGATGGGGCAAGTGAAATTGAGCAAAGTTATCCCTTCTGGTTCAAGAGCCTGATGGTTGAGGGGTAATAACTGTTCCCGAATCTGACTGTGAGTCCTGAAGCAGTGAGAAAAAACATGATTGGGTGGTGAGGGTCCCTGGTGGCGGACACTACCTTTCTGCGATAGGGCTCCATGTAGATGTGTGCAATGGTGGGAAGAGCTTTACCTGTAATGGACTGGGCTGTACCCAGACCTGCCCCAATTATCACCAGAGTGGCACTCTACAAGCGGAGATCTCAAACTAAAGAACTCACCTGTCCCTTCTGCCTTTCTGTCTGCTCCTGGCTGTGAAAACATTGAACACAGAACAGTACAGGGTCCTCGGCCCATGATGCTGTGCTGACCTTTAAATCTTTTCTAAAACCAGTCTAACCCGTCCCTCCCACATACTCCTCCATTTTTAGAGTCATAGAGAAGTACAGCACAGAAGCAGGACCTTTGGCCCATCTAGTCCATGCTGAAACCATGAAACTGTCTACTCCCATTGACCTGCACTGAGACCACAGCCCTCCATATCCCTTCCATCCATGTACCTATCCAAGCTTCTCTTAAACGACGAAATGGAGTTCGCATGCACCCAAGTGCCTATTGAAGAGTTTCTTAAATGTCTCTAATGTATCTGCCTCCACTACCACCCCTGACAGGGCATTCCACAGACTCACCACTCTGTGTAAAAAAAACTTACCTCTGACATCCCCCCCCCCCCATACTTTCTTCCAATTATCTAAAATTATGCCCCTCGTGAGATTTTTAAAAAGTGATTCAGAGACTATTTCATTTCTTGCTATTCATTTTTGGCTCATCTCAACTTTTAGAGCTCTATATTTTAATATTTGGGTTTGAACATTGATTAAATGAATTGTAAATCTGATAAATACTTTATAGAACTGTCAGTATATGTTCAAAATCAAAGCTACAACACAATTGTAGGGCAGGATTTATAAGCAGATTTAGTGAAGCACTTTCTAAAAAACCCAGCTGTCTTCTATCATGAGGAGCAAATTACAAGGGCACCCTCACACTGCTGGGAGTTGGAGCTTGCTGGGTGTTGATCGGCTGTTTTTACAGCAGTGACTCCGCTTCCAAAGCACTTCATTGGTTGAAAAGCTCTTTTACAAGTTCTGAGTTGCTGGAACATGCCTTTCCATGGAGTTACAAAGGAGGTACAGGTCTTTCCCTCACCACACTCACTGAGTGACCAGGAGGGCTTTATGATCACAGGCTTAATTGTCTCAAATATATGGAGTCAGAGAGAAATGCAGTATGGAGACAGGCCTTCCAGCCCAACAAACCCATGCCAATAAAGTTGTCCGTAAGACAGAAGAGCAAAACTAGGCTATTTGACCCATTGAGTCTGCTCCATCATTCCACCATGGCTGATTTAGTTTCCCTCTCAACCCCATCCTCCTGCCTTTCCCCCATATCCTTCGACACACTGACTAATCAAGAACCTATCAACCTCCGCTTTAAATATACCCAGTAACTTAGCCTCCACAGCTGTCAGAGCCAATAAATTCCATGGGTTTGCCACACACTGGCTAAAGAAATTCCTCCTCATCCCTGTTCTAAATGGTCATCCTTTTATCCTGAAGCTGGAGCTTCTGGTCCTAGACTCTCCCAATATAGGAAATATCCTCTCCACATTCACCCAGTTAGTCCCAATTTTATCCCTTCAGCTCCTATCCCGCCAGGCCCCTCCCATCCATGTACTTATTCAAGAGCATCTTAAATGATATTATTTATCAAATTCTCCAAATATATTATCAAAATAATTTTAATCCAATTAAATGAATAAGAAATTAATAAGTGTCTGTTTGTGAAATAAGTAGAAAGCCTCAGTTAGGTTGTCATGGAGATGTGAGAGGCAGGGATGTGAAATTATTGTACAGTTGGGTAAACAAAATGATAGATTTGTAGAGCACAGAAACTGGCCATTCAGCCCATCTAGACTGTGCTGAACTACTGTTCTGCATAGTCCTATCAACCTGCATCTAAACCATAGCCCTTCTCGCCCCTTCCATCCTTGCACTTATTCAAACATTTAAAATTTACAATCAGTCCCGCATCTACCATTTCCATTGATGGCTCATTCTGCACACTCTCCACCCTTTGAGTGAGGATGTTCTTCCTCAGATTTCCCTTAAACATTTCACCTTTTAGCTGTAACCATGACTTCCAGTTCTAGTCTCACGCAACTTCAATGGAAAAAAATTCCTGCTTGCATTCACCCTGTGTATGCCCTCAGAATTCTGTACACCACTATGAAATCTCCTCTCATTCTCCTAAACACTAGATGATAAAATCCTGACCTATTCAACCATTACTTATAACTCAGGTCCTCAAGTCCAGGCAGATCACCTGACCTACGCTGCTCATGGTTTTATGCACTTCTATAAAATTCCCCCTCCGTCTCCTGGGCTTCAAGGAATAAAGTTGTCCTCTATTCATGATCTCTTTATAATTCAGGCCCTCAACCTGGCGCCATTCTTCTAATTCTCCTTTGCACATTTTCCATCTTTGTTGCATCTTCTTGTAACAGTGCAACCAAAGCTGTACACAATACCCTGGGTACTGCCTCAATAATATCTCGCACAACTGCAACGTAACGTCTCAGTGCCCCGACCGATGAAGGCCAGCGCCTACCTGTGATGCCCATTCAGGGAAAACTAACATGTTACAAATAATGGGATTTCATTTTCATTTGTGTAAGTCCTGTTGTACAACTCTTGAAGAAACCTGAGTAAAGTGTGTAGTGGACACTACAGAGGAGGTACCTTTCAGATGAATACACAAAGGCCACTCAGCCCTCAATCCTATCCCAGCATTTTATATGATCATAACTGAACTATTTTGCCCTCTTCTATGCCAGTTCCACATAAACCTCAATCTCTGACATAGGCCATTCAACCCATCAACTCAATCATGGCTGATTTATTATCCCTTTCAATGCCAGTCTCCTGCCTTCTCCTAATCTGTCAGAAGTCTTTCTGCAGCCTCCCTGATTCCTGAACACCACCCGGCCCTCCACCTATCTTCATATTGCCCACAAACGTAGCCACAGAGTCATCAATTCTATCATCCAAATCATTGGCATATAACATAAAAATAAGCAGTCCCGACAGCAACCCCTGTGGAACGCCACTAGTCACCAGCAGCCATTTGGAAAAGGCTCTCTTTACTTCCATTCTTTGCTTCTGGCCAATCAGCCGCCGGCTCATCCATGCTAGTACAGGTTTCCCCCCGCAGTCCGAAGGTCCTGTGGCACTGTTTGTAATCCGAAATGTGGTACAGCCAAGAAGCAATTACCATTAATTTATATGGGAAAGTCTTCTGAGTGTTCCCAGACCCAAAAAATAGCCTACCAAATCAAAGCAAATAACACATAAAACCTAAAATAACACCAACATATAGTAAAAGCAGGAATGATATAATAAATTTACACCCTATATAAAGTAGAAATATTGTAGGTACAGAGTAGTTTCACTTATCAAACTCAGAAAAACAGTGAACCAAAATCAATTTGGAGAAAAAAATCAACACGTACACGCATACACGCATGCACAAACAAGTGCCCGCACAAGGCTTCATGGTCATTGTAGTTTTTCACGAGGAAAACTCACGTATAAAGTGGGCGAACAAGCCTCACACACAAAATGCTGGTGGAACACAGCAGGCCAGGCAGCATCTATAGGGAGAAGCGCTGTCGACGTTTCGGGCCAAGGCTTTCGTCAGGAGCGTCTTTTTTTCGCAAAAGCGAAAATCCTCTTTGGTTAGCGAAAACAGGTACTAATGTAAGTCTTTGGTAACAGGGAGTTGTCGTAAATCGAACGTTCGGAAAGCCGGGGACACCTGTACCTTTCCTGTAATAACGAAGGCTTTTACCTTGCCTAGCTGCCTCTTGGATGGTAACTTGTCAAAGGCCTTCTGAAAATCCAAGTACTCAACATCCACCAATTCTCCTTTGTCTATCCTGTTTGTTATTTCTTCTAAAAATTCCAACAGATTTGTCAGGCCAGAGTTTCCCTTAAGGAAACCATGCTGACTTTGGCCCATTTTACCATGTAGCTCCAAGTACCCCAAAATCTCATTGTTAATAATTGACTCCAACATCTTCCCAACCACTGAGATCAGGCTATCTGGACTATAATTTTCTTTCTTCTGTCTCCCTCCCTTCTTGAAGAGTGGGGTGACATTTGCAATTTTCCAGTCCTTCAGAACCATGCCAGAATCCATCGATTCTTGAAAGTACATTATTAATGTCTCCACAATCTCTTCAGCCACCTCCTTCAAAACTCTGAGGTGTAGCTCATCCTGTCCAGGACTATCATTACAGGTACAGCAGGCAGTGAAGAAAGCTAATGGCATGCTGGTCTTTATAACAAGAGGAATTGAGTATAGGAGTAAAGAGGTCCTTCTGCAGCTGTACAGGGCCCTGGTGAGACCCCACCTGGAGTATTGTGTGCAGTTTTGTCTCCAAATTTGAGTAAGGAATTCTTGCTATTGAGGGAGTGCAGTGTAGGTTCACAAGGTTAATTCCCGGAATGGCTGGACTGTCATATGTTGAAAGATTGGAGTAACTGGGCTTGTAAACACTGGAATTTAGAAGGATGACAGTGGATCTGATTGAAACATATAAGATTATTAAGGGATTGGACACTCTGGAGGCAGGAAGCATGTTCCCGCTGATGGGTGAATCCAGAACTAGAGGCCACAGTTTAAGAATAAGGGGTAGGCCATTTAGAGATGCAGAAAAACTTTTTCACCCAGAGAGTGGTGGATATGTGGAATGCTCTGCCCCAGAAGGCAGTGGAGGCCTAGTCTCTGGATGCATTCAAGAGAGAGTTAGATAGAGCTCTTATAGATAGCAGGGTCAAGGGATATGGGGAGAGGGACAGGAACGGGGTACTGATTGTGTATGATCAGCCATGATCACAGTGAATGGCGGTGCTGGCTAGAAGGGCCGAATGGCCTACTCCTGCACCTACTGTCTATTGTCTATTAGACTTTTCAGCTTCCCAAGGTTCTCTCTCGAAATAGCAACTGCATTCACTTCTGCCCCATGACGCTCTCAAACTTCCTTCATGCTGCTAATGTCTTTCACAGAGAAGAATGATGTAAAATATTTAATCATTTCATCCACCATTTCCTTCGTCCCCATTACTACCTCTCCAGCATCATTTTCCAGCAGTCCAATATCTACTCTCACCTCTCTTTTATTCATTAAATATCTGAAAAACATTTGATATCCTCTTTGATATTATTGCCTAATTTACCTTCATATTTCATCTTTTCTTTGAGGCATTGTTGTGTGTCTTCTGATCAATTTTAAAAACTTCCCTAACTTCCCATTAGTTTTTGCTCTATTATATGCCCTGTCTTTTGCTTTTATGTTGTTTTTGACTTCACTTGTCAGCCACAGTTGCATCATCTTACCTGTTCTTCTTTGGGATGTATATATCCTACACCTTTTGAGTTACTCCCAGAAACTCCAGCCATTGTTGTTCTGCCTTCATCTTTGCTAGTGTCTCTTTCCACTCAACTTTGGCCAGCTCCTCTCTCATGCCTCTGTAATTCTCTTTACTCAACTGTAATACTGATACATCTGACCTTAGCTTCTGCCTCACAAATTGCAGAGTGAATTCTTTCATATTATGATCACTGTCTCCAAAGGGTTCCTTTACCTTAAGCTTCCTAATCAAATCTAGTTCATTACATAACACACAATCCAGTATAGTTGATCCCCTAGTGAGCTCAACCACAAACTGCTCTAAATAGCCATCTCATGGGTATTCTACAAATTCTCTGTCTTGGGTTTCAGAGTCAGCACCATCCTGGCTTTCCCAACCTACTTGCATATTGAAATCCCCCGTGACTATTGTAACTTTGCCCTTTAGATGCACATTTTCTATCTCCATTGTTATTTGTAGCCCACAGCTTTGCAACTATTTGGAGGCCTTTATACAACTCCCACATTGTTACGCTGCCCCGTTACACTGCAAATCATCCCACTGACTGCAATTTTGCCCCATTATCTGCCTGTTTTTCCGACAGTCCCACTACACACTGCTTCTGCTTGAGGTAGATTTCGAAATCAAGTCCATCTTATGTATTCAGGAACTCCTCAATTGTCTTATATCAGTGGGATAGAAGGGCATAAGATACAGGAGCAGTATTAGGCCATTCTTCCCTCTCAACCCCATTTCCCTGACTTCCCCCTTAACCTTTGACACCCTTACTAATCAAGAACCTATCAACCTCTGCTTTAAATATACCCAATGACTGAGTCTCCACAACAGTCTGTGGCAACTGGTTCTACAGGCTCATCACCCTTTCACTGAAGAAATTCATCTTCATCTCTGCTCTGAAAGGATGTCCTTTTAATTTGAGCTGTGTCCCTTGAAGCTCTCCTTAAGCCTGGAGTTCCATGTTTTCAGGCTTTTTTACCTCCTGCCTGATAGGAAATGGAAGAGAGAATATTGGCTGCTTTACCAAGAGAGATGCAGACAGAGTCCCTGGAGGGAGGATGGATTATATAAAGCGCTGAGCTGTGCTGAAAACTCTCTGCAAGCTCTTGTGGTAACAGGCAAAGAAGTTGCCATAATTTGTTTGAAGTTATTATAGGCATACAGAAATGATGCAGAAACTCCCTCAAACAGCAATATAACCAATATCACCCATGACAAAATGGAGGATTTCCTATTTTGTCATAAGACCATAAGGCATAGGAGCAGTATTGGTCCATTTGGCAAATCAAGTCTGTTCCACCAGGCCTCTACACCCTCAGGGGCAGAAAGTTCCTAACAGGCAAAGATTCTATGCACCATAGTTTTAGTTGACTATCCCTTTATTTTATGACCATGTCCCCTAGTTCATACTCTCCCACCAGTGGAAACATCTCAACATCTACCATATCCTGTCAAGCCCTACAGGATCTTAGGCATTTGGAGTCATACAGTCATGGAGAAAGTGGTGAATAATCCACCAGATTAATCCAGTCCACCAGGTTTATTATCCCCTCAGTCCCAAACGCCTGCCTTCTGCCCGTAACCTTTGACACCCTCACCAGTCAAGAAACTATCAACGTACGCTGTAAATATATCCAGTGTCTTGACTTCCACAACCTTCTGAGGCAATGAATTCCACAGATTCACCACCTTCTAGCTAAAGAGATTCCTCCTCATCTCCGTTCTAAAAGCACATCCTTCTATTCTGAGGCTGCGCCCTCTGGTCCTAGACTACCCCACTATTGGATGCATTAAAATTCTGAAAAAGATGTGACAGGCTGTATAGAAATTTAGTTTTTTGTTTCACTTTCATTCTAAATTCTATTTGCCCACTTTTGTTTTTTGTACAATTTGTTTTTCCTCTAATCTGCACATTGGGTGTTATCATTTTTTTATGGGTTCTTTTGGGTTTCTTGTTTTGTGGCTGCCTGTGAGGAGATGAATCTCAAGGTTTATAACCTTACTTTGATAATAAATGAACTTTGAGCTTAAAAAATGTAGGCAAAATAGAACTGTGAATGACATAAAAGTTCCTGCATCTACAGGTTTTGGGTAACCTGCCACATTTTTATGGCACCCTCAGATTTATGAATGGGAACAGCGCAGATATAGAAATTTCATCAGTTTATTTCTCTAAAAGGTGAACCGAACATGAGAAAGAGCAACATACAACTGTTTATGCAGTATAGTTGTTATGGCAAAAAGTTTTAAATAGGAGAGAAATAGCAGTTGTTTACTCATGAAATATTAATTTCCATAAAACAGTTGTTCTATGTCGGTTTATTTTGTACAATTTACCATAATATTCAGAATAAAACAAGTTCAAAGCATAAAAATGACAAACACAACTGCTGGCAACTCAATAAAAATACAAGTGCTTTCAGTTTTCAAATATTAAATAAGGTACAGGTGTGCAGTTCTAGGTACAGGTGTGTGAAGAGAGGATTACTGAAGGGAACACTGTAATTTCTAATATGGTTACAGTTTTCAATAGCAAAGACCTCTGAAAATATCAGAGAACCAACACATTTTATGTTCAGTCAGAACAAGGCGTTCCCTCTCATGCACAGTCGTGTGGCGTGTGGAAAACCTTCACCTTAGGGATCTTTGGATTGTGCCTCTGTCAGAGTCCATACAGAGAGTCAAGATGGGGGAATGCATTTCAAACACCAACTCTACCCTGACCTTCGTGAGCAAAAGCAGAGGTTCAGGGAAACACACGGCCAAACTCCTTCTAACCTTCTAACTCTCTCCTGTTTCTAACCTTCTAATGTACATCTCTAAAGAATCAGGTGTAAACTCTGAACGCTTAGTGCACTCACAGTGAACAGAAGTGCCCGTTACGCTGCTCAACTCCATGTAAACTCCATTCTTTACACGCTGGCAGTTTCGCAGCCCCGTTGAAGATTGGTTTACCAAAATAAAGCCAACATTTTTACAAGGATAGGAAAAACATGGTCAACATCTGAAAATATTCTTCTCAGGTATTCCAAGATTACATAGGTCCTGTATACTTAAAAATCATTTTATTACTATCAAATTACAGTGATTTTAGTAATAATATAAAGTAATATAATATATATTTATATATATAAAATGGAATCCACGACCTGCCTTTGGGAGTCTGGAGATCAAGGTTTGGTTCTAAGCTCGCTTGGCATGAAGCATCTCGATCAGCAGGTTGTTGCATGGTACCTCACCACCTAGGTGTTTATAGTACAGGTATTCTTCTGCCTGCTTACTGATGGCATGGATTTCCGGTAACCGCAGCAACAGCTGTCCAAACTTTTCTCCGTGCTGGGGGTAGTTGCACATGGCGTAGTCGAGGAGAGCGGCGTGTACCTGCTCCTGAACGCTCTCGATCAAGTGCCGGTTTTCCAGAACCTTTACATCTGTTGGGAGCAAGGGTCGGAGACACTTTCAGTAACATCAGTTCACAGAGCCCACAGCATGGTCGAGGACTTTCCCATCCGTCCCACAATCTCTTTGACCTCCCACCATCAGGCAGAAGGTACCGCAGTATTAGAACGAGTACTGTCCGGCTGGGCAACACCTTCTTCCCCAGGCTGTGAGACTTCTGAACACCCTGTTACCACCCCATACGTAGTATTTATGAAAGGGCCAGTAGCAGTAATCCTGCTATATATTTAACTACATGTCGTAAATGTACTTGATGTCAATTTGTACATCCACAGAATTTTTCACCTGTTAATAATACTATGTTCATGTTATTTTGGTGCTGTATTTGAGGTACAGTACTGTGCAAAAGTTTAGGCACATATATATCTAGCTAGGGTGCCTAAGACTTTTGGACTTTTCTGAAGAAATTTTATGCACTGTACTGCTGCCACAAAAAAAAAACAAATATCATGACATATGTGAGTGATGGTAAACCTGATTCTGATCTGGGTCTCTATTGTGGACTGAGAGTGGGAAGGGGGCAGGAAGAGGGGAATCATGGCTGGGAAGAGGGGAATCATGGCTGGAAAAAGGGGAAGGGAGAGAAGAGGGAGTGGGAGGCACCAGAGAGACATTCTGTTCTGATCAATAAACCAGTTTTCTGGAATCAAGTCCCTTTGCCTGATGTCTCAGGGCTTGGGTGTGTTTGTATCCACACCCTGGCACTCCTTCAATACCACCTAGTTACACCCCTCCCGCAGCACTCCACCCTCACCATTCCCAACATCCTTCTATCCTGCCAGATTTACAAACTCACTCTCCACTCCTCGTTGACAAATACAGTACTGTGCAAAAGTCGTAGTCTCCCTAGCTATATACTGTACATGTGTACAGTACTGAATGTATCGTGTTTGGCACCTTAGTCCTGAGGAACATTGTTTTGTTTAGCTATATACATGTGTATAGTTGACTGACAATAAACTTCAAATTGAACACCATTTGGTCTTGATGACCTGAGACCAATTTATGGCCCTGTCACCTCATTCAGACCAACATATCCACGGTGCCCCCCCCCCCCAGGTAGTCCCATCCTGCCCATGTTCGGCCTTATTCCCTCTAAACATATCCTATCCGTGTACCTCTCCTGTCTTATAAACCTTGTTTTTATAAGTCCATTAAATATAGAAGCAGAATTGGGCCATTCCATCATGGCCGAGTTATTATCCTCTCAACCCCATTCTCCTGGCTTTTCCCTGTAACCTAGTATGGGCTACAGGTTATACCTGCCTCGACTACCTCCTTTGGCAGCTCACTCCCTACCAGCTCACTCCATGCCAGCTCACCATGCCAGCTCACTCCCTACCAGCTCACTCCATACCAGCTCACTCCATACCAGCTCACTCCATACCAGCCTCTGTGTTGTCCCTCAGATCATTTTTAAATCTTTCATGTTTCCTCTTCAACCTATGAATCTTGATTCCCCACCCCTGGGAAAAAGGCTAAGTGTATTCACCCTATTTATACCCACAAGACATTATACACCTCTATAGTGATGCCCCTCAGTCTCCGTGGAATACAATTCTAGCCTGTTTAACCACTCCCTATAGTTCAGGCCCTCGAGTCCTGGCAATATCCTCGGTAATGTTCTCTGCACATTTCCCAGTTTAATGGCGCCTTTCCTACAGCAGGATCGTGAAGTGCAGGAACAGGCCATTCGGCCCCTTGAGACCGTGCTGACCGTCAACCGCTCATTGACACCAATCACATTCTGCTGCATGTTTCCTGACAAAGAAAGGGGTCTATTTGACAAAACAAGAGAAAGCCAGTTCATGCCATAACGCCCTAGATTCCACCCCTCACCCTCAAACAGGATGCAAGATGTTCACAGGAGGGGAGCTTTATGTGACTGGTGGAAGGATTAGAGGGCAAGTGAGGGCCTTTCTCTCCCACATAGCCCTCTGTTTTTCTATCATCCACCTGCCTGTCTTAACAGTCTTTAAAATGCCCCTAATGTATCTGACAGCTCCACCACCCCTAGCAGTGTGTTCCATGCTCTCACTGTATTCTGAGTAAAAAAAAACTATCTCTACCATCTTCCAAAGTTCAAAGTAAATATATGTCATCATATACAACCTTGAGATTCATTGTCTTGCGGGCAAACTCAATAAATCCATAGAACAACAACAGTGACAGAATCAACGAAAGACAGCGCCAACTTGGGTGTTTAATCATTATGCAAAAGACAACAAACTGTGCAAATACAAAAAATAAATACTACTAATAATAAATAAACAATAATTATCAAGAACATAAGATGAAAAGTCCTTGAAAGTGAATCCATAGGTTGTGGGAACATTTCAATGATGAGGCAAGTGAAGTTGAGTGAAGTTATCCACTTTGGTTCAAGAGCATAGTGGCTGAGGGGTAATAACTGTTCCTGACCCTGGTGGAGTGAGTCCTGAGGCTCCTGTACCTTCTTGCTAATGGCAGCAGCAAGAAGAGAACATTTCTTGGGTGGTAGAGGTCCCTGATGATAGATGCTGCGTTTCATGTAGATGTGTTCGGTGGTGAGGAGGACCTTACCTGTGATGGACAGGGTTGTATTCACTACTTTTTGTAGTATTTTCTGTTCAAGGGCAGTGATGTTCCATACCAGGCTGTGGTGCAGCCAGTCAATATACTCTCCAATACACGTCTATAGAAGTTTGTCAAAGATTTTAGATGTCATGCCAAATCTTTGCAAAATCCTAAGAAAGTTTTCCTTAGAAGTTTTTTAGGAGATTTTCTCCAATTACCTTAGCATTGTGGCCCCTGCTACTAAGTCATTTCCATCCTGGGGGAAAAGTCTCCGGCGGTCCACTTAATGCATCTTATGCAGTGGTCCCCAACCACCGGGCCGCAATGCATGTGCTACCGGGCCGCGAGGAAATATGATTTGTCAATATAAAACGATATGAGTCAGCTACACATGCATATCAACCGCTCATTGATGATATGATCAACGATCATATTTTTCCTCATTCCCTGTCACGCCCACGCGAGGTCACCGGCCGCCGAACCGCAGTGACACCCTCGCGCCAGGGATCGCGCGGCCGGCCGGCCGGCCGGCGGGAAGCGCCGTTGGTAGCGGCCCGGAGCGCGGACGGGCGGGCGCCGCCTCTGATCCTGCTCACCACACCGAATGTCCGCGGGGAACCCGGTGCTAAAACACTCGCAGACGACCTCATTCAGGCTCAGGTACCTCGCAGAGCAGCTACCTCACTCCAAACTTTTGTCGGCCGATAGATCCTCCGGTGGGTGGAGGGGGCATCCTGTCACTCTCCGCGCTCGGTCGGCCGCTCTCTCCGGACTCTGACCGCCGCAGCCCCGGTACGGGGACCTCCGGCCCTCACCTTGTCCTCTCACCCCACCCCGACCAGCCGCACTGGCCAAGGCGGCCGGGAGTTCGGCCCGGAGGCGGTCTGATGAAGCCCTGAGAACTGCTTCGGTACCCTGAGTCCAAGCACCCTGCTCTTAAAGACAAAGCTGCTGAGTTTTTTGAGCAGAAAAAACGTGAGCAAGCAGTACAGAAACAAGTGCTGAGAGCTAATAAACCTAAATTGTGGAATAGACTGGACATAAGGAACCCCCTTCGAGTATCGCTGTCTCCCTTCGCCCCTCGATGGGACCGTCTTGTTGCAGGGAAACAAGCCCAGGGCTCCCACTGATTCAGCGATATTGGTGTGTTTCAATGATTTATATGTTCATACAGGGAAAATATGCGCTGTGTGTTTAATATCCATTACTTAAAATGTTATGATGCTATTGACTTATAATTGACTTATCACTATATTCATGTGAGGAAAATATATGCTGTGTGTTTAATAATAAATTTGTAAAATTAGTTAGATAAACCCTTTTAGAAAGAAATTGAGTGTATTAGCCACTTATGAGTGACTTATAGTTGACTTATCTCCTATGTTACGATCCTGATTAAACCCCCCGCCATCCAGTCCGCGTGAATATTGTCAATATTAAAGCTGGAATTGGACAAGCTCTGTGCTCTGGCAATGTTACATGAATGGAAGAGATTGCAAGGACAGAAAGAGAGGCAAGGCTGGGGGGAGACTGGAACAGGGTATGGATTTTAAAGTCCGTTTCTTAATGGAGAGCCAAAATAAAGATGTGCTTCTAGTGAACTTTATCCTAGGGGCGGCACAGTAGTGTGGCGGTTAGCCTAACATGTTTACAGCGCTGGTGACCCAGCTTCACTTATGCTGTAAGGAGTTTGTACGTTCTCACTGTGACTGCGTGGGTTTCCTCCGGGTGCTCCAGTTTCCTCCCACATTCCAAAGATGTACGGGTTAGTTGGTTAATTGATCACATGGGTGTAATTGGGCATTCCAGGCTCACTGGGCCAAAAAGAACCTGTTACTGTGCTGTATCACTCAATAAATTAAACAATACTCCACATATCAAAGACGTACGCATTAGGAATGCTAAGTTGGAAGCATGGCGATACTTGAAGTCTTCATCCAGAATGTAAAATCATTAGACCATAAAACATAGAAGCAGAATTAGGCTGTTCGGCCTATTGAGAATGCTCCACCATTGGCTGATTTATTATCCGTTTCAACCCCATTCTCCTGCCTTCTCCGTTTAGCATCCTGACAAATCAGGAACGTATCCACATCTGCTTTAAATATACCCAATGGCTTGGCCTCCACAGTCGTCTGTGGCAATGAATTCCACAGATTCACCACCCTCTGGCTAAAAGAATTACTCCTCATCTCTGTTCTAAATGGGCATCCCTCTCTTCTGAGGCCATGACCTCTGGTCTAGACCCCTCCCCACTATAGGAAACATCCTCTCCACATCCACTCTATCTGTGCCCTCTGGTCTAGACTCCCCCACTATAGGAAACATCTTCTCCACATCCACTCTATCTGTGCCCTCTGGTCTAGTCTCCCCCACTATAGGAAACATCCTCTCCACATCCACTCTACCTGTGCCCTCTGGTCTAGACTCCCCCACTATAGGAAACATCCCCTCCACATCCACTCTACCTGTGCCCTCTGGTCTAGACTCCCCCACTATAGGAAACATCCTCTCCACATCCACTCTACCTGTGTCCTCTGGTCCTAGACTCTCCCACTGTAGGAAACATCCTCTCCACATCCACTTTCAGCATTCGATAGGTTTCAGTCAGATCTCCCCCCTCCCCCCCTCATTCTTTTAAGCTCCTGTGAGTGCAGGCCCAGAGCCATCAAATGTTCTTCATATGGTAACCTTTCCATTCCTGGAGTCATTCTTGTGAACCTCCTCTCCAACGCCAGCACATCTTTTCTCAGATAAGGGGCCCAAAACTGCTCCCAATTCTCCGAGTGCAGTCTGACCTCTGCCTTATAAAACCTCAGCATTACATCATTCTAGGACCAGCTTAGTCCTCTCAAATTGAATGCTAACATTGCATTTGCATTCTTTACCAACAACCCAACCTACTAGTTAACCTTTCGGAATTCCTTCCAAGGATTCCCAACTCCCTTTGCATCTCTGATTTCTGAATTTTCTCCTTATTTCACATCCTCGGATTGTGTCGATCGTTGATGCAAGTGACGCATTTCACTGCATGTTTCAATGTACATGCAACAAATAAAACTAATTATTTACTTTCTCTGAGTTAGTCTATGTTCAACTAGGGATAGCGTCTTTTTGAAGCTACATGTGGCTGCCTAACACAGTGGTCAAAATGGATTCACTCAAGCCTCCAAATCAGATGGACTCTTCATTGACAATTCTGTGGCACAGCGCCGACCCTAACATTTGTTGACCTGCCTTAAGTTGCTGCCTTTTTTTTTGCACCATTCTCGTTGTTGGAGGCTGTCTTTGTTCGTAGGAAAGCTTCTGCTAAATTGCAACCTCTTAAGGGAATGTATGTGATAAAAGCAGTTCCAAGCAAAAGATCTGTGTGATTGAAAGGCAGCATAGGTCAATTTGTTGCAGCTCTATTAAATGCTTCTTTGGAATAAAGCGACTGCATATCCTCTTCACAACCACTGCTTTTTTTTTTGCAAAATTCTAATTTTAATTAAAACTCTTTACCTGCTCAGGAGGAAAATCAATATGGACAATAAATGTCACTCTCTTTTGTAAATATTTTGCTTTGTGTGTCTGCGATCAGCTGAATGCAAAATCCATGCTCTCCTGAAGGTAATTAAACCTCAGAAGCAACATAAAAACCTGCTTCTTTGGAAAGCACAAAACGCCTCGGCACAATGTTTTCACATTTTGAAATGGGTGAAATCCGGTGAAAGTGACCCTGAAGGGAAGAGGTGTTGGGGAGGGGGTTGAACAGCATTGTGATAAATGGAGCACAGATAGTGAAGCCTTTAATTCCAATGTGCTTTTGGAATAAAGCCATATATCTGCTCTGAAAGGAGATTTCTTGACGTGTTATCTCAAGAATAGTTTCTTTCCTTGCAATTAGCATTGCCATAATATGGCATAACAGCTTTGCAAATCAAACTTCTGAATTGTTATAGAAAATCTGAATTAAAAACCTACTTGATTTAGATGGATGATGGTGGGCAACATCCTATTTCTATTCCAAAGAGTAGATTTTGAAATCCATATTTTGTACAATTAGGAGAATTGGGGTTCTCATTTGGGATTAGTCCATTGCTGACATCGTGCTTGACACGTTACAACTGAGAGAGACTTCCCAGAATGTGGAATTGACATCAATCATTCCTAGAAGATACACCCAATGGCTAATTTAATTTGTAGCTTCTGCACCTAATAAAGTGGCCACTGAGCATATCTTTGTCTCCTTCTGCTGTAGCCCATCCACTTCAACACACTGATGCTCTTCTCCACACTGCTGGTTATTTGAGTTACTGTCGCCTTCCTGTCAGCTTGGACCAGTCTGGCCAGTCTCCTTTGACCTGCCTCATTAACAAGGTGTTTTTGCCCACGGAACTGCCACCCACTGGGTATTTTTTTGTTTGTTTTTGCACCACTCTCTGTATACTCTAGACTGATATGTGTGAAAATTTCAGGTGATCAGCAGTTTCTGAGATACTCAAACCAGCCCATCTGGCACCAACAACCATTCCTCGGTCAAAGTCACTCAGATCACATTTCTTCCCCATTCTGGTGTTTGATCTGAACAACAACTGAACCTCTTGACCGAGTTTACATGCTTTTACGCAGTGAGTTGTTGCTACATGGAATTAAGGTTTATAGGCAAAAGGCAGATAGGTGGAGATGAGTCAGATCAGCCATGATCTTATTGAATGGCAGAGCAGACTCAATGGGCCAGATGGCCTACTCCTGCTCCTATTTCTTAAGTTCTTATATTCTTATGTACATGATTGGCTGATTAGATATTTGCATTAACGAGCAGGTGTATAGGTGTACCTAATAAAGTGGCCACTGAGTGTACATCAGTAACAATGTTTCTCTGACATTAAGGGCCTTTGTTTTGCAGGTTGGAGAGACAGATTAGGGACTGACAACCCTGACCACTCCCTCCCACCTGATTATTTTCTGGAATATTGTCTCCGCACATCCTGAGCCAGGGAACGTTCCGTAGCCCAGGGAAGAAAGAACAAATTAAAGTTGAAAAATAGTAGTTTGGGACTGAAAAATCAACTGGTTATTCCTCTCCCAGAGATGCTGCCTACTTCCTGAGTTCCTCCAGCATTTTCTGTGTTTTGTGCAAGTGAATCTATTCACCTGTGATTTGCAAAGTTGTTTCATTGACCATTTTGCTGTGTTCTCATGAGCCACTTGTATCCTAAAAGGGTAGCAATCAGATTCACCAGTCTCAAAAACAGTGACTTACCCCAAGCAGTAAGGCTGATCCTTACACCTCCCCCCAGTAACCCACCCCTCTACACTCCCAGCCACCACTGCTTCATCATTTCCTGTCAGGGTCACCTTCTGTACTGCCTAGCATCACTTTATGGACATACTATCAGTCTATGTACATAAGCTATCTTATGTATTTATACAGTACTCTGCAAGAGCCTTAGGCACACATAAAAACGTGTGTGTGTGTGTGTATATATACACATACATACACAGTACTGTAGTAATTTTATGTATTGCACTGTACTGCTGCAAAAAAAAATGCATTTCATGGAACCTGTGTGTGACAATGATTCTGATACGTGTCTCTTTTGTGGACTGAGAGTGGGAAGGGGGCAGGGAGAGGGCAATCGTGATTGGGAAAAGGGGAAGGCAGAGAGGAGGGAGCAGGAAGCACCTGAGAGACATTCTGTAAAGATCAGTGAACCAATTGTTTGGAATCAAATGGTCTTGCCTGGTGTCTCAGGGCTGGGTGTGTCTGCACCTGCACCACCGCCCACCCTGACACTCCTTCTCTGCCACCTGCCCCACCCCCTCCTCAAGTGTTCCACCTACCCAACTTACAAACCCACTCTCCGCTCCACGTTGACAAATACTGTACTGTGTAAAAGTCTAGCTATGTATATGTGCACAGTACAGTACTGAAATTTGTACTTACGATTTTCTAAAAATTGTTATTGTGTTCTTTATCTTACTGAGCTTTTTTTGTGCTGCATCGGATCCGGAGTAATAATAACTTTGTTCTCCTTTTCACTTGTGTACAGATGGTGCCAGAGGTTTTTTGCAAATCTGGGCGACTTCTTCTAGTTCATCCACATCCTGTTCTCTTGACTTTTTTTTCCTTTTCTCAAGGTGGCTGGGGTCCTGTCAGAGTCCGTGATCTACAGCTGTGCTCGAACTATGTTCTTCATGGGCGGTGGGTTCTTGCTCTCAGAATTCGACGAGCGGCCTGGCGTTTCAGTATCTCCAGGAGCAACTTGTGCGACCCGATTCCTCACCAACGTGGCTGACTGAAGCGTCGCAGGAGATCGAGACAGCATGCAGAATGCACCACTGTTGGGGGCCTCTGCACTTGAGCGATCTCTCTCTCTTGATGGTGAGTGAGAGTCTGTTGGTCTTCGAGTCGGAGGGGGCTCGGACAGCAACATTACAGATTGTAACATGAAGCCAGGAGCAGTATCTCTCTACCTCATTAGTCAGGGAGAGGCCTTTTTGAGGTGTTAGCAAGGATGGACTTTGGATCAATGTCTTGGGGGGGGGGGCTTTGCTATTGCTTGCATGGTGGGTGGGGGGGGATTGATGCTTTTGCTGGAGCAGGTGGGGGAGGGTTGATTCTTTTACTGCTGCTTGTGTGTGGGAGGGGAGGGGGCTTTGGGGTTCTAACATTTTTCTGTCATTCTCTGTGTATAATGGATGTCTGCAAAGAGTTAGGATTTCTGGTTGTATACTGTATACATTCTCTGATATTAAATTGAACCATTGAAAATGACATTAAACAATATTTAATCTTGAATCACATGTCTCTCAAAATATACAGTGAAATGCATCATTCACATTAACAGCCAACATACCCAGGAATGTGCCATGGGCAGCCCGGCCTGCAAGTGTCACCACACAATCCAGCACCAACAGAATCACACAGAAACAACAACCTGTCAGAATATGGTGGGGCCCATTCCAGTGACGTGTGCTGAAGATTCAGAGTGAGATATCGGACCCAGAGCTGGCACCTCACTCAGGAGTGTGTAAAACATTCCTACTTTGAGAAGCACCAATGATGGTGTGAGACGTGCTTCCATCTGCTAACAATATGATTGCATCCGATGGGCGAAGCTGCGGTTCTTCCAGGTGTTCTTAGCCGAGTCCACAGCAGAACGGCCATTCTGTTCCGGGAGTTGTACCAGCCAAGCAACTTTGTGAATCAGAGAGCTAGGAGTTCTGTGTGTTGGCTGGGCTCCTCAAAAAGCTGCAGGAGAGGCACAGTAGCCTAGTAGCTAGCGTAACGCTTTACAGCGCAACTGATCAGGGTGCGATTCCCTCCATTGTCTGTAAGGACTCTGTATGTTCTTCCCTATGACCCCGTGGTGCTCCGGTTTCCTCCCACAGTCCAAATCCATACGGGTTAGGGTTAGTGAGGTGTGGGCATGCTATGTCGGCACCAGAAGTGAGATGACACTTGCAGCCTGCCCACAACACATCCTCAAACTGCGTTGATCATTGACAAAAATGACACATTTCACTGCATGTTTGATGTTTCAATGACAAAGCTTTAATCTTTAGAAACTTTGATCATCATTGCACCACCGTTCAGATGAATGATAATAACAAAGATGACTGTTGGCTACTGAGGAGCCCACACATGGAAGAGTAAAAAATAAGCTTTGAGGGGCTGGAGATAACAAATGTGGAACCACCTGCCTGATTTTGATATCTACAGTCAACATCTCTTGCCCAAGTCTGTTGAAATGGAGAGCTATATGGGTGGGAAGGGTTAGATCAAGGGCTCCCAACCATTTTTAATACCTTGGACCCCTACCATTAACTGAGGGGTCTGTGGACTCCAGGCTGGGAAGCCCTGGGTTAGAATGATCTTAGAATAGGTTAAAGGGTTGGCACAACATCATGCGGTACAGTTTTATATCTAATGTAAGGAAAGTTGGGAAGAAGTTAAAGAGATTAGATTAAAAAGATAATTCTATTTGTCACGTGCATCAAAACATTTAGTGAAATGCGTCGTTTGTGTCAAATCAAATCCATGAGGACGTGCTTGGGGCAGCCCACAAGAGTCACCACGCTTCCAGTGCCAACATAATATACCCACAACTCACAAACCCTAATCCATACATCTTTGGAATGTGGGAGGAAACCAGAGAACCCAGAGGAAAGCCGCACGGCCACTCAGAAAATGTAGAAACCCCTTTCAAACAGTAGTGGGAATCGAACTCTGATTGTTGGCACTGTAAGTCGGTTGTGCTAACTGCTACACTATGATGAATTACTAAACCTACTGTCACTCAGCCCACACCCCCCTCAGAGCTGAAACTCACTCCCAACCCACCCTTTGTGTTGGTGTTGAACTGGTGAAACAAGAGAGACGAAACCCAGTTCAGGGTGACTGAACAGTTTCAATTTTCCAGAGGTAAGCCAGCAAAGTAAAAATTATGCAAATGATGTCAGTCAGGAAAGAAAAGCCAAAGTTCAAAGTAAATTTTACCATCTAATACCTTGAAATTCATTCACTTGCAGGCATTCACAAGAAAATAAATGCAATAGAATTTAGGAAAGCCTACACATAAATAATGACTGACAACAAATGTGCAAAAGAAGACAAATTGTGCAAAAATAATATATATTTGCTTTGTCAAGTAAGCAAAGCGAATATTATTTATTTATTGAGATACAGGGCACAAAAGGCCCTTCGAAGCCACGCTGCCAAGCAAACCGCCAGTTTAATCCTGGCCTAATCACAGGACAATTTACGATGACTAATTAATCTACCAACTGGTATATCTTTGGACTGTGGGAGGAAACAAGAGCACCCAGAGGAAATCAGTGTGGTCATGGGGAGAACGTACAAACTCCTTAGAGGCCTCAGCAGGAATTGAACCAAGGTTGCCTGTCCTGCGAAGTGACGTTAAGCACTACACTACCATGCCGCCTGAAAATATATACAAGCAAGGCTGAGAACGTGAGTTGTAGAGGTCTTTTGGGTTGAGGAGCCTGATGGCTGAAGGGCAATAACAGTTCCTGAACCTGGTGGAGTGGGTCCTAAGGCTCCTCTCCAATGACAACAGCAAGAGAACGTGGCCTCGATGGTGGAGGGGGGCCTTAATGACAGATGCAGCTTTCTTGTGGCTTTGCTTGTTGTAGATGAGCTCAATGCATTTTGGGGAGGGCTCTTCCCGTGATGGACTGGGCTGCACCCATCGCTTTTTGTAGTCTTTTCCATTCCTGCCATTGGCGCTCCCGTACCAGGTTGTGATGCAACCACGCTAAGAGAGGAGAGTAGAGGAGCTGTCATTCCTCTAGGTCCCTATGGAGATAGCACCTCCTCTCCCCAAAATGAGTTCTGTTTGTTTATTGCATAATATCTTTGGAACAATAGGAAAAATTTACTGTAAATCTCTTTACTCTTCTTGTCCATTTGTCCCTCCCCACTAACCTCCTCCATCCTGGTACTTATTTCTGCAAACTGCCTATGTGCTACACCTGCCCATTCACCTCCTCCCTCTCCTTTCAGGGCCCCAAACAGTCCTTACAGGAATCTTGCTGCAGCCGTCTATTGTATCTGGAGTTCCTGATGCAGCCTTCTCAACATTAGTAAGAGTCGTCATAAATTTGGGGACTGCTTCATTGAGCATCTCCCCTCCATCAGCACTTCAGACAAGCAGCACTTCCTGGCAGTCCAACAATTCTGATTCCTAGTCCTGTTCCGACATGTCGGTCCATGGCCACCTCTTGTGCCAAGATGAGACCACCCTCAGGGTGGAGGAGCAACACCTTATATTCTATTTGGGTAGTCTCCAACCTAATGGCACGAATATTGATTTCTCCTTCCAGTAAACAAATTTCCTCCCCTTCCCTCTTCCTCTTTTCTCCATTCTGAATTTTCCCCCTTCTCGCCTGCTTATTACTCCCCCCCCACCCCCGCGTCCCCTCCTCTTTTCCGTTCTCCTATGGTCCACGCTCCTCTCAAATCAGGTTTTTCTTCTCCAGTCCTTTACCTTACCTAGGCACCTGGCTTCACCTGCCACCTTCCAGCTGGCCTCCTTCCCCTTTTTATTCTGGTGTCTTCCCCCTTCTTCCTCAATTCTGAAGAAGGGTCTTGACCCAAAACGTTGACGGTTTATTAATTTCCATCAATGCTGAGTTCCTCCAGCATTTTGTGTGTGTGTGTTGGAAAGAACATTGTGTTTTTTTGTTCTAATTGTGTTCAAGAACATCTTCGCCCTTTCATCCATTCTGTACTTGAACCCACTTGATCAACACCAATCACTACCTCAGTACCATGACCACCTTGCACTACAATAAATACTGTTACTTTTGTTCAATGCTTTTTTGTTTATAATTTTATATAATTTATGTTGTTAATTGTCTTTCTCTTGTGAATGCTGTGTCTCTGACGATCCCTGTCTTAGAGGCCGACGTCAGGCTCTCTTTCAAGAGGGTGAACTCTTGCAAGGTGGCAGGTCCCAACAGTGTACCTGGTAGGGCTCTGAAAATGTGCCAACTAACTCGCAGGGGTGCTCAAAAACATTTGCATTTGCTTACTGCTACAGTCGGAAGTTCCCACCTACTTCAGAAGGGCAACAATTATATCAGTACCCAAGAAGAACAGTAGGAGCTGCCTTAATGACTATCATCCAGTAGCACTCACATCTACAGTGATGAAGTGCTTTGAGAGGTTGGTCATGGCTACAATTAACTCTTGTCTCAGCAAGGACCTGGACCCACTGCAGTTTGCCTATTGCCACAATAGGTCTAGAACATCTCATTGACTCTTCAGGCAGCCTTGGGTTGCCTAGACAATACCTACCTATGTCAGGATGCTGTCTATTGTCCATTATGTGGCTGCAAACAAGTTTTTCATTGCACCCTTGCATACATCTACAGTACTGTACAAAAGTTTTAGGCACTTATATATAGTTAGGGTGAGTAAGGCCTTTGCACAGACTTGTATTTGTCAACGTGGAGTGGACAGCGAGTTTGTAAATTGGGACTGGTGGCAGAGAAGGAGTGCCAGGGCAGGGGTAGGGGTGGTGGTGTAGGTGCAGACAGACCCAGCCCTGAGACACCAGGCAAGGTTATTTGATTGCAAACAATTGGTTTACTGATCATTACAGAATGTCTCTCTGGTGCTTCACACTCCCCCCCTTTCCTTTTTCCCATCCATGACACCCCTCTCCCTACCCCTCTTCCCACTCTCAGTCCACAATAGAAACCCATATCAGAATCAGGTTTGTCATCACTCACATATGTCATGAAATTTGTTTCTTTTTTGTGGCCGCAGTAAAGTGCAATACATAAAATTACTACAGTACTGTGCAAAAGTCTTTGACACCCTAGCTATATGCCTTAAGAATTTTCCACAGTCCTGTACTTGTAGATATGACAATAAATCTGACTTTTGAAAAGAATTCTATGAAACATTAACTTCTACTCAAAGCTGCCGACCTTTCACATAGCACATTCACACAGGTGACCAAATTTCAGCTCAACAGCTATGCAGAAGCAACTGAGACACGCTTGTTTATTTTGTCTACATGGATTAGCCAAGCACAGGAAGACAAAGCCAGTTTAACCGAGGAGTTCCTAGAAGTTGGTTATGCCAAGTCCTCATTCTCAAGACAAGCCACTAGGAGGGCACAGTGCGACAGACATAATCATCCCCCGAGGCCAAGCCTCAACAAATCTGTTTGTTTGTGTTCCACTATCGCTTCCTGTGAACTGTGGTGTCTGGTCAGGTGCTTTGAAAGGGAAAACATGGTTTGGCTTTTAATTTAATTTCTCCATTGCAAAAACCTGTGGTGCAGAATCAGCCATTAATTAATTAAGTAACTGAGCATTTAATATAGAGATAATTATTGAGTTTTATAACTTGTTTTAAAAATACGTATCATTTAGCAGCTGACAATTAGTTTGCATGATACATATCAATTTTACACACTTTCTTAAATATTGAGGCAGCTGCTTTAGCTGATTGGGGTTATGCACAAACCCCACTGCATCTCTCCGGTAGCATATAGCAGTGCCGAGGTGTAGCAGTTAGCGTAACACTAATACAATGCAAGTGATATGGATTCAATTTCCCCCTTAGGAGCTGTTGGGTAACTGTTGGGGTACATGGTAGTGTAGTGGTTAGCACAGCGCTTTACAATAGCAGTGACCCAGTTTCAATTCCCGTCGCTGCTTGTAAAGTGTTCGCACGTTCTCTCCGTGGCTGCGTGGGTTTCCTCCATGTGCTCCAGTCTCCTCCCATAGTTTAAAGACATACTGGTTGGTAGGTTAATTGTCGTTGTAAATTGTCCTGTGATCAGGTTAGGGTTAAATCAGGGGTTACCGGCAGCACAGCTCGAAGGACTGGAAGGAGCTGTTCTGCACCGTATCTCTATAAATACAGAAACGTCTCCACTAGTGGGAAAGTCCGGGCACAGTAGCATCGTGGTTAGCATGAAGCTTTATCGCACTAGCGATCAGGGTTCAATTCCCACCGCTGTCTGTGAGGAGTTTGTACGCTCTACCTGTGACTGCGTGTGTTTCCTCCGGGTGCTCCAATTTCCTCCCACATTCCAAAGATATACAGGTTAGGCTTAGTAAGTTGTGGGCATGCCGTGATGGCATTGGATATGTGGCAATACTTGAAGGCTTCCTTGTGCACATTTTCAGGTTGTTTTGGTCATTGACGCAAAACAACACATTCCACTGTGTGTTTCAATGTTTCGATATACATTTGATAAAAAAACTAATTAAACTTTAACTGGGTCACGGCTGCCAGTACTAGTGTCACAGATTGTCTCCTTCTGTCCCCAACCATATTTTCCAGGAGTGGGTACAAAGAGCAGGGCATAGCCTGATCAGTGGCTTGACCCTCACAACTGCATGCAAGCCTTGATGGCTGGCAAAATCCTACCCCCAGCTTTGGCAACGGTCAAAGATGTAGGGAGATTTTAACTTCTTTTATTGTTCCTGACATCTTATAGGCATTCAAAATGTATTAAAAATTAAGTAAATACTTACAAAAATATAAAACTATATAAACAATACAAGTTTAAAATATTAAGCATAAATAATAAAATCAAAATATTGAAGATTATTTTCATAAAGATAAAGATTAGCTTTATTTGTCACATGTCCATCAGAACATTGGAATTTACTGTTTTGTGTCAAATCATATCAGAAGATGTTGTGGGCAGAGGGTGCGGTCAGCCCACAAGTGATGCGATGCTTCCAGCACCAATATAGCATGCACACAACTTACTAACACTAACTCAAATGTCTTCAGACTATTGCACCTGGAGAAAACCTGAGAGAACGTACCAATTCCTTACAGGCAGCGGTGGAGATTGAAACCTAGTCATAAAGTTGGCACGGCAAAGCATTCGCACTAACCACGATGCTACTGCGCCGCCTTAAATGAATCTACTTAAGTGAACAGAAGTATTTCTTTTTTAAAAGAACAAAGCAGCTGACTTTTGCAATGCTTTCTATTCCACCCGCTGCTAATCCCCAGGAACTTCCATGGAGTCTTAGTGCAGAGTCTATTCCTGCCCATGAATGGGAGCTGATTCCCAGCATGGCTGCTGGGAATTCTAGCAGGTTGGAGTCATAACTACATGCTGTGCAGAATTCTTGGACTTCCTCCCACATAAATTACCAGCGTTGATCAGCAGGGCTGTGGGCTCAAAGGGCCAGAGGGGCCTGCTCCTCACGGTGTCACTAAATAAGATAAATAAATACACAAATTCTTACTCCCCCCTCAAGTTGAACAAAGACTGAAGTAAACTTATAATGAATAATACTGACATATATGGAGTGAACATATATAGAGAAAGGTGTTGGAAAAGGTCCAGTAACATCATGGAGGATCCCACCCACCCTGCTCATGGACTGTTTGTCCCTCTCCCATCAGGAAGGAGGCTACATAGCATCCTCACCCAGACTACCGGACCCAAAAATAAATTGCTTTCCCCAAGCAATAAGGATGATTAACACCTCCACCCACTAACCCACTCCTCCACACCCCAATGAACACTACTTTATCATGCCCTGTCAGAGTCACCTTATGTACAGACATCCCTGTGTCTAGCGTCACTTTATGGACATACAATCAATTTATGTATATTAGCTATCTTGTGTATTTATATTTATTGTATTTTTATCATTTTGTTCATTATCTTATTATGCTTTTTTGTGCTGAATCAAATCCAGGGTGGCAATTATTTTGTTCTCCCTTTCATTTGTGTACTGGGAATAACATTAAAAGTCTTGTATTTAAATTCAAAACAGGGATATTCCAACAAATCTAGAAATCTTGCGCAACACACACAAAATGCTGGATGAACTCAGCTGGTCAGGCAGCTGATATGAAGGAGAATAATCAGTTGATATTTCGGGCTGAGACCCTTCATTATTGAACTGTCTGCCTTGCTGAGTTTCTCCAGCATTTTGTGTGTGTTACTGAAATAAAAATGGTTTCCTGGCCAGTGAGCCAAATGGGATTGATGGTGGGTTTCTGTGAAACAAAATTCCCAGATCTCTGTAGAGAATGAGTCGACAAGAAGTTCAGAACATGCTGGGGTTGCTCTAATGCAGAAGGGCCTGTCACAGTTTGTATATTGACCCCTGATCTTCGCCATCCAGTGTAAATCCATCATTCTTTGAAATAAATGACTTCTTAGTGGCCCTTAATATGTCACGGTGAATGGTGCAGAGGAAATTTACCAGGATGCTGCTTGGAGTAGCTCAGCAAACTATAGCTTTTCATTTTGGAGAGAAAGAGGATGAGAGGCGATTTGATAGAGTTGCACAAAATGATAAGAGGCATAGACTGGATGCTGGACTGACCCCATAACCTATGAACTCTCCTTCAGGGACTCGGCAACTCATGCTCTCAGTCTGATTTACTTATTTTTTATTTGCACGATTTCTCTTCCTTTTCACATTGGTTGTTTGTCAGTTTTTGCTTATGATAGCTTCTCATAAATTCTATTGTATTTCTTTATTCTCCTGTTAATGCCTGCAAGAAAATGTATCTCAGAATCAGGTTTAGTTTTACTGGCATATGTCATGAAATGTGTTGTTTTGGAGCCGCAGTATGTTGCAATACATAATAATAAAAACTATAAATTACAAGAAGGAGTATATATATTAAAAAGTTAAATAAGTAGTGCAAAACAAAAGGGAAAACTACTGAGTTAGTATTCATGAGTTCATTGTCCATTCAGAAATCTGATGTTGGAGTAGGAGAAGCAGTTTCTGAAATGTTGAGTGTGTGTCTTCGGGCTCCTGTACCACCTGCTTGATGGTAGCAATGAGAAGAGGGCATGTCCTGGGTGATGAGGGTCCTTAATGATGGATGTCGTCTTTTTGAGGCTTTGAAGGTAGCATACCTCAAGGTACAGTCGTATACATGGTGACATATTCTACCTTGATAATAAATTACTTTGACTTTGAGATGGAGCCCTTTTCCCAGGGAAGAGATGGCTAATGAGAAGAGGCATAACTTTAAGGTGATCGGAGGAAAATCTAGAGGGGGGGGATGTCAGAGGTAGATTTCTTGCACAGAGAGAGGTGGGTGTGTGGAACAAACTACTAGAGGTGGTGGTAGAGGCAGATACATTAGGGAGATTTAATAGATTCTTAGATAGGCACAAGGATGAAAGAAAAAATGGAGGACTATGTGGGAAAGAAGTGTTATATTAATTTTGGAGTAGATTAAAGATCTGGCACAACATTGTGGGCTGAAGGGCCTGTATTATAATGTAGTGTCCTAAGATTTATCAATCATGACTAAATGTGGTAGGACAGACAAAGACTGATCTGATCAACTGCTTGTGAGGTTGTTTAGTTGAATGATGTTTTTGGTGCTTAGTATTTTCTATTTTGTACATTCCATGTCCCATGTTTGACACACATTGGCCACTTTATCAGGGGCACCTGCACATCTGCTCTTTAATGCATAATCAACCAATCATGGGGCAGCAACTCAACACATAAAAGCATGCAGACATGGTCAAGAGGTTCAGTTGTTCAGACCCAACATCAGAATAGGAAGAAATGTGATCTAAGTGAATGTTTGTTGGTGCCAGAGGGGGTGGTTTGAGTATCTCAGAAACTGCTGATCTCCTGGGATTTTCACACACGACAGTCTCTAGAGTTTGCAGAGAATGGTGCAAATAAACATCCAGTGAGTTGCAGTTCTGTCAGCAAAAATACCTTGTTAGTGAGAGAGGTCAGAGGGAAATGGCCAGACTGGTCCAAGCTGACAGGAGGGCAACAGTAATTCAAATAACCACATGTTACAACAGTGGTGGGCAGAGGAGCATCTCTGAACACACAGCATGTCAAACCTGGAAGAGGATGAGGTACAGCAGCAGAGGTCTCAGTGGTCACTGCGTTAGCCACAGGAGGTACCTAATGAAGTAGATGCTGAGTGTATGTTCTTTGTTCTGTGTGTTCTAGTTTCTGATCAACAAATGTTTTTGCTTACCGGGACTGAAGAGGAGGAGGAACTTGAAGCAGACCATGTCCCTCCGATCGAACTGTAGTGTCTGCAGCTTTGCCGACAGCTCCTGTGCCCGCAGCACCAGGTTGATGAGGGTCGAACCCGCCTGGTTGGCAATTGTGGACAGCTCAACCTGAACATGGAGAGGATAAAATTTACCAGTGCGAGGGGGAACCCAGCAACATACTCCTGGTTTGTTGGGTCCGAAGTGGGACAGTTCCTGCCACTTCCTTCTTGTTTAATAAAATTCTGCCCCTTTAAAAATGAGGAGAAAATTCAAAAATCAAAGCTACAAAGGGACTTGGGAGCCGTTGTGTATGTTTCTGCAAAGGTTAACCTGTAGGTTGAATTGCTGGTAAGGAAGGCAAATGCAATGTTAACATTCATTTTGAGAGGAGCAGAATATAAAGGCAAGGATGTAATG
This sequence comes from Hypanus sabinus, assembly GCF_030144855.1. Taxonomy (NCBI): domain Eukaryota; kingdom Metazoa; phylum Chordata; class Chondrichthyes; order Myliobatiformes; family Dasyatidae; genus Hypanus; species Hypanus sabinus. The sequence goes on along the minus strand of NC_082723.1, from coordinate 27,214,477 downwards.
CTGAGGCTTTATACGGCATTGGTCGGACCCAGCATAAAGTATTGTGAGCAGTTTTGGGCTCCTTATCTAAGAACAGATGTGATGGCATTGGAGAGGGTCCAAAGGAGGTTCACAAGAATGATTCCAGGAATGAAAGGGTTAACATATGATAAGTTTTTGAGGGCTCTCGCTGGTACTCATTGGAGTTTAGAAGAATGAGATTGTGGGTGGGGGGATCGTATTGAAACCTATACAATATTGAAAGACCTGGATAGAATGGATGTGGAGAGCCTGCTTCCTATAGTGGGGGGGGGGGGGGGTCTATGACCAGATGGCACAGCCTCAGAATAGAGGAATGTCCAAGAGGGATTTCTTTAGCGAGGGAGGGCGGCGAATCCATGGAATTCATTGCTGGAGGCCAAGTCAATGGGCCCATTTTAAGCAGAGGTTGAAAGATTTGATTAGTCAGGGCATCAAAGGTTATGGGGAAAAGGCAGAAAAATGGGGTCAAAAGGGATAATAAATCAGTCATGATGGAATGGCAGCGAAGACTCGATGGGCTGAATGGCCTAATTCTTCTCCTATGTCTTATGTCTAAATAGAAACAATCATTCTGCCAGACACACACCTTGATTCTTCATTTCACCTTTTATCACAAGCTCGGCAATAATTACTTTTGGCTAAAATTAACTGTAGCCTTGTGAACAATGAAAGCTCTTTCCTAAAACACCTGCTGTAAACGCCAATGCCAAATGTAACCTCTGTGTGGGAAACTAAGAGTTGGCTGCTGAAATCCATCACAACTGTGTCTGTCTGTGGTCTGTGGATATGCACTCAGTCTATGTGTGGATCAGTATTTGTCCCACTACGGAAACAATTGCAGACACAGCACCGACAATGGATAATCTAACTACTCTTCTCATCTGAGGAAAAGCTTTTAGTTTTGTCAATTCCCTATGTATCTTTTTATAAATATGCAAAACTCCGAATGAAGCCTAGACACTGTTTAAAATGGATCCAGGCAATCTAGGTAATCTGTCTAAAAAAGCTTGAGAAAATGGGTTGGGTCTATAAATTCAAAACAGAGTATGACCAGAGGCAATGTACTGGAAAACTGGTAAATTTTGGTTAGGTCTGCCTGGTGAGGTAGGGTCTTATGACCCTCTTAATCTCCTAACTTTCCCCACAGATAAATTGGTAAATAAGTTAATTATATATATTTGTGGAGGCATAACTTTCGATGCTGACAATGATGTCAGAGATAGGTTTTTTACAGTATGCAGTGGGTACATGGAACACCCTGCCAGGGGTATTAGTAGAGGCAAATGCTTTAGGGGTATTTGAGAGACTCTTAGATAGGCACATGGGGATCAGAAAAATGTAGGGCTATGTGGACGGAAGGGTTAGGTTGATCACAGAATACGTTAAAGGGCCAGAACGATATTGTTTTTAGGGATACAGCATGAAGCAGGCCCATCCAGCCCTGTGGGCCACACGGTACAGCAGCCCCCACCCCCCCCCATTTAACCCCCTCACTTACAGTGGCTCATTTTCCTACTAACTTGTACAATTTTGAATGTGGAAGGAAACCAGAGTCCCTGCAGGAAAGCCACACACTTCATGATGACAGGAAGGTTGGAGGTGTTGTGGATAGTGAGGAGGGCTGTCAGAAGTTACAGTGGGACATTGATAGGATGCAAAACTGGACTGAGAAGTGACAGATGGAGTTCAACCCAGATAAGTGTGAAGTGGTTCATCTTGGTAGGTCAAATATGATGGCAGAATATAGTATTAGTGGTAAGACTCTTGGCAGTGTGAGGGATCAGAGGGATCTTGGGGTCCGAGTCCATCGGACACTCAAACCTGCTGCACAGGTTGACTCTGTGGTTAAGAAGGCATATGGTGTATTGGTCTTCATCAATCTTGGAATTGAATTTAGGAGCCGTGAGGTAATGCTGCAGCTATATAGGACCCTGGTCAGACCCCACTTGGAGTACTGTGCTCAGTTCTGGTCGCCTCACTACAGGAAGGATGGGGAAGCCATAGAAAGGGTACAGAGGAGATTTACAAGGATGTTGCCTGGATTGGGGAGCATGCCTTATGAGAATAGGTTGAGTGAACTTGGCCTTTTCTCCTTGGAGCGATGGAGGATGAGAGGTGACCTGATAGAGGTGTGGTGAACTTTGTGCCTGTCTGGACACGCCCCCTGCTGACTGTTCCTGTGGCTCCTCCCACAGGCCCCTGTATAAAGGCGATCTGAGGCCTGACACTCGGCCTCAGTCTCCAGGACATGGTATGATGGACACTCACTCCTGGTTCCTTCTTCCAGTCAATAAAAGCCGATATCTCGCCTTACGTCTGTGAGTTATTGATGGTGCATCAAGAGGTGTACAAGATGATGAGAGGTATTGATCATGTGGATAGTCAGAGGCTTTTTCCCAGGGCTGAAATGGTTGCCACAAGAGGACACAGGTTTAAGGTGCTGGGGAGTAGGTACAGAGGAGATGTCAGGGGTAAGCTTTTTATTCAGAGAGTGGTGAGTGTGTGGAATGGGCTGCCGGCAACGGTGGTGGAGGCGGATACGACAGGGTCTTTTAAGAGGCTTTTAGATAGGTACATGGAGCTTAGTAAAATAGAGGGCTATACGTAAGCCTAGTAATTTCTGAGGTAGGGACATGTTCAGCACAACTTTGTGGGCCAAAAGGCCTGTATTGTGTTAGGTCTTATATGTTTCTATGTTTCTGTGGGAAGGACGTACAAACTTCTCAGAGATGACATCGGAATTGAACTCTGAACTCTGACACACTGACATGTAATTGCGTCGTGCTAACGGCAATGCTACCACGGCAGCAGGGCGGTGTGTATGGAGACAGGGACTTAATCAACATGAGCTTATGACTCTCACTCACTGGGAATTTCTCATTCTTGGGAAATAACTGCAAATCCTGATCCCAGTCACAAATAGAGTTCAATGGGTTACCCACGCCTGGCGGCGTAGTGTAGATACACAATAATCCACTTAGTGTGGTGTGGAGGCGCCCCGAACATCTAAGGGCAACGCAGACCTGTGGCTCAATCTCATGTGGCCGTACACCACTTGACCCTCTTGGGCTGAGGGGCCTGTTCTGGGCTTTTGTGTTTGATGTTCGATGTACCAGCACACTGTAAAGAACTTTGCTTTGCATGCTGTCCATACAGGGCATCTCATCACGTTAGTACATTGAGGGAGAACAAGGGAAAAGTGTGAACAAAATGTAGAAGGAAGTGTTGCAGTTGCAAAGAAAGTGCAAAGCAGGCAATAAGATGCAGAGCAATAATAAGGTAGATTGTGAGACCACGAGTCCATCTGGGATCCATTCAATAGTTTATAAAAGTGGGGTAGAAACTGTCTGGGTCAGTCAGGAAAATCATTCAAGCTGAACACATTCACTAGAAAGTGGTACAGGGAAACAAAATGGAGACATTGCAACTAGCAACCACCAATTTACCCGGCCTGTTGTCTCTATATCCCTTCCCAACCTCCACCAACAGGCAGACTTAATCATAACCTGCCAGTGGTCACATTGTCCACTGCTGAGACTTACCAATAACTCATTTTCAGGGCAGACCCACACATCAAGAGACCACCAGAAGCTAGCTGCTTAAGGCTATAAGTCATAGAGGCATAATTAGGCCATTCGGCCCATCAAGTCTGCCTCACTGATTTATTTTCCCTCTCAACCCCATCCTCCTGCCTCCTCCCCGTAACTTTTGATACCCTGACTAATCAAGAACCTCTCAACAACCACTTTAGGTAATACCCAGTGACTTGGCCACCATAGTTGTCTGTGGCAATGAATTCCACAGATTCACCCACACTCTGGCTGTAAAAAATTCCTCCTCATCTCTGTTTTAAGGGGGCATCCCTCTATTCTGAGGCTATACCCTCTGGTCATAGACTCTCCCACTATTGAAAATATCATGACCACATCTGCTCTATCCAGGCCTTTCAATATTTGATAGGTTTAAATGAGATCCCTCAAATTCTTCCAAACTCCATTGAGTACAGGCCCAGAGCCATCAACATGCTTCTCATATGTTAACCCTTTCATTCCCATGAACCCCCTCTGGATCCTTTCCAATGCCAGCACATCTTTACCCAGATGAGGGGCCCAAATCTGCTCACAATACTCTGTGCAGTCTGACCAATGTCTTGTAAAGCCTCAGCATTATACCCTTGCTTTTATATTCTAGTGTTTTCAAAATGAATGCTAACATTGCATTTGCCTCCATTACTACCGACTCAACCTGCAAGTTAACCTTTAGGGAATCCTGCACTAGGACTCCCAAGTCTCTCTGTCCCTCTGACTTCTAAATTTGCCATCCATTTAGAAATTAATCTATGCCTTTACTCCTACCAAAGTCCATGGCCATTCATGACCAGCCAATGCCAAGTTGTCTATGGGAAAGATCAGTTTAGTGTCCTTCTGCTTCTACACACTGAGATGCTCAACCCAGTGTAAAACTCCACAAGGAGTTGGCTCCAGGAATGTCCAGAATAGAAAATCGATGTGAAGGTAATCACAACATGTAGATAGAATTATGTGCCTTGAACCTTGAATGATGACAGAGGAACATATCATAGACACAAGAGGTACTGCAGATACAGGAACTTACCATTTACTTGCCAATCTTACAAAGTAAATCGTTGAAATCATTTGAAAGATCCAAACCTGTACAATTCAGTGGAAATAAGGGAGATCTTTTAAACTCTCTTAAATTTCTTCTTAGCCCTCTCTCTGGGCAGAAGCTATGCTCGGGACAGCTTCTATCACACTGCTAAAATGGACTTCTTATTCAGTATGGTCAGCACAGTAGCGTAGCTATAGTACAGCACCAGTGATATGGGTAGAGGGAGAAAGAACCAATTTACCAATTTTCCCTGAGGGAAGTGAGAGGGTCAAGAGTGTGAAAGAGAGGCAGAGACACAGAAAGAGGGAGAGAGAGAAAAAAAGAGAGAGAGAAACAAAGGGAATAGAAAGAAAAACAGAGAAGAGAGAGAAATAGGGAGAAGAGAAAGAAGGAGAGTTATGCCTGGTATCAAACACCAGCCAGGTTGGAATGGGGTATGGGGAAGGTGACTGATTTGGCAGCTAACTGTCCAGCACCACCCCCAGATCCCATTTTCCATCTAAGTGATCCCCTGTCAGGGCTGTGTGTCTGAGCGCAGAGTCCGGTCCAGGGAAGAACAGCGACCACAGCAGAAAGGGGTACCTCTTGTGCAGTCACCAGAAGGATGCTGTTCTCCTTCCCATGGTAGACCTGTCTCCAGATGTGGTCCAGTACCAACAGGTCACTCCAGCAGTTCTGCAGCAGCTTCATCTGGTCGTCCACCTGCAGAAGGAAGACAACATCATCAGAGTCCAAGCTTAAGTGGCTGCCCCAGACCCCAGTCCTCCATACAACAGAGATCACATTTCATAGAACAAGGGTGGCAAACCTTTTCCAGAGCACATGCTGAAATTGGCAATAGTCTTCTCAAAAATTCTTTCCTGCTCCATGATAACTTTGAGCAGAGATTATTATTGATTAATGAATTAGTAACAATAATTATGGGACATTTTTAAGGGATTAGGAAGCGTCCTGTTGCTTATTTCTGTGCATTCATTGTTTACTATTAATAAAGATATAACAGAGCTGGATTGAAATTAATCAAGCCTTTTAGAAAACCCGTGCAAAAATTAACATCAGTCTTTTAAATGGACAATAGAAAAATAATTTCTAAATAGCACTGTTGTAACCATTTACTATTCAAATACTGAGGTGCTGCACCAGTTTGGCAAGAACTTCAAAATGTATCATCCAACATCTCGTGTTCTTGCAACCAAACCATTGTGAGATGTTACCTGTGAAAACACCTCACTGCTCTCGGGTTGTAAAAAAAATTCACTGCTTCATTTCGCGGTAAAGATCATCATTTGGAATCTTTTGATTATGGGTGGGATTTAATGAAATGAGGGGTGGCACTTCATGCCAGATGCCAGCAAAATTTTTGTCCATGTCATCTTGGCACACATGCCATAGGTTCACCATCCCTGTCGTAAAACATGGAACATAGAACACAGAGCATAGACCAGACCAGGTCAACCGGGGAACGTGCTCTTCCACTCGTGATATTCAACTTAACCTGCACCTCTGCACGTAGTCATGTTCTGCCATTCCATGTTGATACTTCTTAACCACTGCTTTCACATTCTTTCCACTTCCAGGCACCTACTGTTCTCTGCGTAAGCACATAAAATTCTTTAAATGTTCCCCCTTTCATCTGAAACAACTGTGCAAAAATCTTAGGGGCATGTATATAAAATGAGGGTGCCTAAGACTTTTGAACAGTACTGTATTTGTCAATGCGGAGCAGAGAGCGTGTTTGTAAACCTGGCGGGAGCAAATGATGTTGGGAATGGTGAGGGTGGGGTTGTGGGACAGGTGGCAGAGAAGGAGTGCCAGGGGCAGGGGGTGATGTGGGTGCAGACACACCCAGCCCTGAGGTGCCAGGCAGGGTCATTTGATTACAAACAATTAGTTTATTGATCATTACAGATCGTCTCTGTGATGCTTCCTACTCCCTTCCCCTTTCCCAACAATGATCCCCCTCTCCCTGCGCCCATCCCACTCTCAGTCCACCCATATCTAGGAGAAAGACTCTGACCCCAACTATGCCTCATATATAATCACATAAATTTCTATTAGGTCTCCACTCAGCTCCAAAATCCAGTGAAAACACCCCAAGTCCATCCAAACTCTTCTTATAGCTAACACTCTCAGATCCAGCCAAAATCCTGGTGAGCCTCCACGTTCTTCCTTGTGATGCAGTGACCAGACCTCCACAGAATGCTCCAAGTGTGGCCTAACTGGTTTTCGACAATCTCCACACTGTGATACTCAGGGTTAATTTAGCAAGATTTTTTCTCCACATCAGCTAAGTGCATTTGTTTCAGATTCCATTGCTTGGATGTTGACTCAAGTCCTGTGTCACTAAAGGCATCACTTGTTTTCATCAATGATTGCCCCCATCTCTGAAGTTTGTTCTATTGTGTACAGTGGGAATGAACTTCAGAGATGGAACACTACATACCTGTACTCACTGGAGTTCAGAAGAATATTTGAAACTTCTCAAATATTGAAAAGCCTAGACAGAGAAGACATGGAGAGGATATTTTCTATATTGGGGGAGTCTAGGACCAGAGGACACAGCCTCAGAATACAAGGACATCTCTTTAGAACAGAGATGAGGAGGAATTTCTTTAGCCAGAGGGTGGTGAATCTGTGGAATTCATTGCCACAGACAGCTGTGGAGGCCAAATCATTGAGTGTATCTAAAGTAAAGTTTGATAAGTTCTCGATTAGTCAGTGCATCAAAGGCTACATGGGGAAGGCAGGAGAACAGAATTAGTGGAGCAGACTTGATGGGCTGAAAGGCCTAATTCTGCTTCTATGTCTTATGACCTTATACTGATGACCCGATGAGTGTGTAATCACCGTGGCTGACTAGGAAGAGTATCTAAGTAACTGTCCTCTGCCCAGTTCCATCTCTACCAAGCAGTGTCTCGATGTCTTTGGCACCACACAAGAGCCTCAGAATAGCCAGGAGTTGATGAAACTGATCAACTGAGCACTCTCAAGATCCTAGGCACTCATGAGATTATCAGATAAGGTCCATTAATTGATAAATTAAGCTGCTTAGTATTCGAATGATGCATGAGCAGAATTAAGCCATTTGACCCATCAAGTCTGTTTTGCCATTCTATCATGACCAATTTATTTTCCCTCTCAAACCCATTCTCCACGTAACATTTGACATCCCAACTAATCAGGATCTTGAGAGTGCTCAGTTGATCCGTTCCATCAACTCCTGGCTATTCTGAGACTCTTGTGTGGTGCCAAAGACATCGAGACACTGCTTGGTAGAGATGGAACTGGGCAGAGGACAGTTACTTAGATACTCTTCCTAGTCAGCCACGGTGATTACACACTCATCGGGTCATCAGTATAAGGTCATAAGACATAGAAGCAGAATTAGGCCTTTCAGCCCATCAAGTCTGCTCCACTAATTCTGTTCTCCTGCCTTCCCCATGTAGCCTTTGATGCACTGACATCAGGAACTATCAACCTCTGTTTTAAAGATACCCAATAACTTAGCTTTTATATCCTAGTTCTCTTCAATTGAATACTAACATTGCATTTGTCTTCCTTACCACTGACTCAACCTGTAAGTTAATCTTTAAAAGTTCGAAGTAAATTTTATTATCAAAGTAAATGTATGCCACCATATACAACCCTGGGATTCATTTTCCTGTGGGCATACTCAGGAAAACTATAGAACAGAAACTATAACGGGATCAATGAAAGATCAACCAAAAGACACCAAACTATGGAATGCAAATATAAATAAATAGCAATAAGTTATGAGAACCTGAGATAATGAGAAAAAGCATCCAAAGGAGATCATTGGTTATGGGAACATCTGGATGGGGCAAGAGTGGGTAGTTATCCCCTTCTATCCTGCTGTAGGATTCCCAAGCCCTTTTGCTCCACTGATCTCTAAATCTCTTACCTTTTACCCTAAATCTATGTCTTCTAATTTAACCTGCCTCTGATTTGGCAGAGAGTTTCCTGCAAAATATACTATCTAAGTTTCAATGTTTTATATACATCAGTCATGCCCCCCCCCCTTTAACCTCCTCCACTCCAGGGAGAACAGAACCAACCTCCCTAGTCTCTCCTCATAACCAACATACTCCTTCCCAGTGGTCATGGACACCATTGTCATCAACGAGGTAGAGTGGGCTACAGGCAGTGACTAGGTGTCAGTGGAGGGGACCTAAGGTCTCCTTTCACTTCAGTCACCCCCTCTCAGGAGTCTCAGGACTCACAGCACCAGGTTCAGGAACAGTTACTACCATCAGAACATTAATGTTCTGAACAGAAACAGTAAAGACATTTAAGAAACTCTTAGATAGGCACGTGGATGATAGAAAAATGGAGGGTTATGTGAGAAGGAAAGGTTAGATTGATCTTAGAGTGAGTTAGAAGATCAGCACAACATCATGGGCTGAAGGGCCTGCACTGTGCTTTCACATTTAATGTTCTATGCTCTGTGTTCTAAAGCATTCCATCTAAATGCATCACAGCTTGGCACAGTAACCGCTCTGCCCAAGACCGTGAGGAAGTGCAGCAAGGTGTGAACACAGCCCAGTTGATCACATAAACCACTGACTCTACTTTCTGCTCCCTTAGCCGACCTGTTCCGGGTCAGGGGCTGTGTTAAACTATGTGTATACCTGCCTGGACACGCCCCTCTGCTGACTGCTCCTGTGGCTCCTCTCACAGACCCCTGTATAAAGGCGATTGAATGTCCAACCGATTCAGTCGTAAAATGCTCTCCATGGTTTAAAATTGCAGTTAATAAAATTGATGCACCATCAATAACTCTCGGAGATGGGAGGCAAAAGATAGGCTTTTATTAGCTGCAAACATGACCACGACATCTTGGAGACTGAGGGGGGAGCAGTGCCTCCAATCACCTTTATACAGGGGTCTGTGGGAGGAGCCACAGGAGCAGTCAGCAGAGGGGCGTGTCCAGACAGGTATACACATAGTTTACCACAGGGGCATTCACTCAGCACGGCTGGGTACTCATCAGGAGGAATCGATCGGAATTGGGTCCAGTGTGGAACTTTTCAAAGGACATTTCTATTGGCTTAAACAGTGGAAACTGTTTGCAGTTTTAAACTCCTGGAAATGCACATCTTGCACAGCCTCTCATGGTCCTAGAACACACCCTGTATACTCAGGAAAGCTCACCAATGCCTCTGATTTCTGTGGAGGCCGAAGAGGGTTGAACAATGCACATCTATACTCACATCACTCAACAGATGCCCAGTAGAGAGCATCCTAGCAAGCTATGGAAACTGCATGGCGGTGTACAGGAAGGCTTTACAACGAGTAATCAACACATCTCCAGCCCCAGCCTACCCGCTATCGATAAAACATATACAGAAAGGTGACAGAAAGATGCCAGTATCATCATGAAGGGGACCACACACCCTGCTCATGCAATGTTTGTCCCTTTCCCATTAGGGAGGAGACGTAACGTCTCCGCCAAGACCACCAGACTCATAATAGTTACTTCCTCCAAGTAGTAAGGCTGACCAACACTTCCACCCACTAACCCACCCACCACACCTCCACACCCCCAATCACCACTACTTTATCGTTACTTGTCTGTCACCTTATGTACAGACACCCCTGTGCCTAGCGTCACTTTATGGACACACAATCAATCTATGTATATAGGCTATCTCGTGTTGTTATATTCATTGTTTTTTAAAATTTATCTGTCCTTTATCTCATTGTGTTTATTTGTGTTGTATCGGATTGGGAGTAACAATTATTCTATTCTCCTTTACACATGTGTACTGGAAATTACATGAAATGAGCTTGAATCTTGAAATGCCTGCCCCTTTAACAAACCTGAATCCTGCACACTGATTTATTCCAAGCATGCAAAACAAAAGCTTGTTGGCCGTGTTAAGTTTCGTCCTTTTTTGCCCTGCAGCAGGAGAGGTTTGGATAAGTGATAGCTTTCATGTAACATCAGCAGAAGTCCTTGCAGCCTTGTTCAGCCATTGCCTGCTGTCTGCCTGTGCACCGGTGGGATTATGTTTCCAAGATGTTCTCAAATCCTGGAGCTTTGCGGAGACACCAGGGAAGAGCCAAAAGCTGCATATTTATTGTTTATTTATCAATTAAAGCCAATGAAGCTTAGGATTGTATATAGCGACATATATGCACTTTGATAATAAATTTATTTTGAACTCCAAGTCGCTACAGCAAACGACAAGCTTCCCAAATCTCAGATTAATGAGTGTTAGTGTCAACCATTCTGAACACAGGCAGTCAAAACATGATTGGGGATATAAAAGTAATTTTTGTGTTAAGTTGGAGGTCAACAAATGTTCCCCCACTAGTTACATTCAGTACCTTCTGTGCCTAACAAAGTGCCCACTGAGTGTATGCTCGTGTCCTCTGCTGCTGTTAGCTCATTCACTTCAGGGTTCAACAAGGTGTGTGATTGGAGAAGCCTTCCTGCCAGCACTGTTGTAACGTGTGGTTATTTGAGTTACTGTCACCTTCCTGTCAACTTGAACCAGTCTGGTCATTCTCCTCTGACCTCTCTCATTAACAAGGCCTTTTTGTCTACAGAACTGCTGCTCACTGGATGCTTTTTGTTTCTCGCACCATTCTCTGTAAACTATAATACAGGGGTTCCCAACCTAGAGTTCACGGATCCTTCGGTTAATGGTAGAGGTCAATGGCACACAAGAGGTTGGGAACCCATAAAATCATACGACTATAAGAATTAGCAGAATTAGGCCATTTGGCCTATTGAGTCTGCTCTGCCACTTCATCAAAGCTGATCCAATTTTCCTCTCAGCCCCAATCTCCAATCAAGGATCTATCAATTTCTGTCTTAAATACACATAAAGACTTGGCCTCCACAGCTGTCTGTGACAAAGAATTCCACAAATTCACCACTCTCTGGCTAAAGAAATTCCTTCTCATCTCCATTCTAAAAGGACACCCGTCAATTCTGAGGCTGTGTCTTAAATTCTTAAATTCTCCCACCATAGGAAACATCCTCTCCACTTTGACTCTATCAAGGCCTTTCACCATTCGATAGGTTTCAATGAGGTCACTCCTCATTCTTCTGAATTCTAGTGAATACAGATCCAGAGCCATCAAACACTCTTCATATGGCAAGCCATTCAAAGCTGGAATCATTTTTGTGAACCTCCTTTGAACCCTCTCCAGTTTCAGTACATCCTTTCTAAGATAAGGGGCCCAAAACTGCTCACAGTACTCCAAATGAGGCCTCACCAGTGCTTTATAAAGTCTCAGCACTACATCCTTGCTTTTATATTCTAGTCCTCTTGAAAGAATACTAACATTGCATTTGCCTTCCTCACCACAGACCCAACCTGTACATTAACCTTTAGGGAATCCTGCAAGAGGACTCCCAAGTCCCTTTGCATCTCAGTTTTTTCTATTTTCTCTCCATTTAGAAAAAGTCAACCCTTTCATTTCTTCTATCATAGTACATGGCCATACAATTCCCATCGCTGTATTCCATCTGTCATTTCTTTGCCCATTCTCCTACTCTACTTCTGTAACCTCTCTATTTCCTCAGCACTACCTGCCCCTTCACCTATCTTCATATCATCTGAAAAGTTTGCAACAAAGCCATCAATTGTATCATCCAAATCATTGTATATAACATAAAAAGAATCAGTCCCAACCCAGAGACCCCTGTGGAACACCACTGGTCACCAGCCAGAAAAGGCTCCCATTGTTCCCACTCTTCACCTCCGCCAATCAGCTGCTGCTTTATCCATGCTAGAACCTTTCCATTAATACCATGGACTCATTGCTTGTTAAGCAGCCTCATGTGCAGCACCTTGTCAAAGGCCTTCTGAAAATCCTAGTACACAACATTAACCAATTCTCCTTTGTCTATCCTGTTTGTTACTTCTTCAAAGAATTCCAACAGATTTGTCAGGCAAGATTTTCCCTTGAGGAAATCACACTGACTATGGCCTATTTTATCATGTGCCTCCAAGTATCCCAAGACCTCATCCTTAATAATTGACTCCAACATCTTCCCAACCACTGAGGTCAGACTAACTGGCCTATTGTGCCCTTTCTTCATACTCTCTCTTGGAGTGACATTTGCAATTTTTCAGTCTTCCAGAACCATTCCAGAATCTAGTGATTATTGAAAGATCATTACTAATGCCTCCACGATCTCTTCTGCCACCACTTTCAGAACCCTGGGATGTACACCATCTGGTCCAGGTGACTTATCTACCTTCAGACCTTTCAGTTTTCCAAGAATCTTCTTTCTAGTTATGGCAACTTCACACACTTCATGCCTCTAGATACCTAGAACTTCCACTATACTGCTTGTGAAGACTGATCCAAAATACTTATTCAGATTGTCTGCTGTATCATTGTCCCCCACACTACCTCTCCAGCATCATTTTCCAGTGGTCTAATATACACTCTGGCTCTCTTTTACATTTTATTGTATCTGAAGAAACATTTGGTATCCTTTTTAATATCATTAGCTAGCTTACTTTTGTATTCCATCTTTACCTTCTTAACGACATTTTTTTGGTTGCCTTCTGTTGGTTTTTAAAAGTTTCCCACTAATCTTTGCTCTATTTTATGCCCTCTCTTTGGCTTTTATGTTGGCTTTGACTTTTCTTGTTAGCTACAGTAATGTCATCTTTCCTTTAGAGTACTTCTTCTTTAGGGTGTATATATCTTGTATCTTCCAAATTACTTTCAGAAATTCCAGCCATTGCTTCTCTGCCAACGCCTGCTGGCATTCTTTTCCAATCAATTCTGGCCAACTCTCTCTCATGCCTCTCTAATTTACTCTACTACAATACTCCCTTTACTCTACTATAATACTGATACATTTGACATCAGCTTCTCAAACTCCAGGGTGAATTCGATTATATTATGATCACTTTCCCCTAAGGGTTCTATTATCTTAAGCTCTCCAATATATTCTGGTTTATTGCACAACAACTAATCCAGAATAACTGATCCTCTGCTGGGCTCAACCACGAGCTGCTCTAAAAAGCCGTCTCATTGGCACTCTAGAAATTCTCCCTCCTGCAATCCAGCACCAATCTGATTTTCCCAACCTACCTGCATATTGAAGTTCCCCATGCCCTTCTATCTCCTGTTGTAATTTGTAGGCAAAATCCTTACTACTGTTCAGGGTTCTGTACACAACTCCCAACAGGGTCTTCTTACCTCTGCTCTAAAGACTGTTGTGCATGAAAATCCCAGGAGATCAGTGGTTTCTGAGATACTCAAACCACCCTGTCTGGCACCAACAATCATTCCACGGTCAAGGTCACTTGCATCACATTTCCTCCCCATTCAGATGTTTGGTCTGAACAATTGAACCTTTTGATCCTGAGAGTGGCACTGAATGCATAAAGCATTGTAAAAAAATTTAATTATTGCTCACCAGCTTGAAGGTGCTTATGGCCAGTGAGGTACTTTCAGTAATGAACCTGGTCAGGTGTCAGATCTCTCAGTGGGAGAGCATTTTGGAGATAGTGATCATAATTCTATCTCCTTTACAATAGCTTTAGAGAGAGAGATAGGAAAAGACAAGTTAGAAAAGCATTCAGTTGGGTAAGGGGAATTATGGGGCAATCAGGCAGGAAATTGGAGGCTTAAATTGGAAACATGTTCTCAGGGAAAAGTACGGAAGAAATGTGGCATATGTTCAGGGGATATTTGTGTGGAGTTCTGCATAGGTACATTCCCATGAGACAGGGAAGTTATGGTAGGGTACAGGAACTGTGGTGTACAAAGGCTGTAATAAATCTAGTCAAGAAAAGAAAAGCTAACGAAAGGTTCAGAAAGCTAGATAATGTTAGAGATCCAGAAGATTATGCTAATAGGAAGGAATTTAAGAAGGAAATTAGGAGAGCCATAAGGGGCTATGAGAAGGCCTTGGCAGGCAGAATTAAGGAAAACCGCAAGGCATTCTACAAGCACAAGAGGATAAGATGTGAAAGAATAGGACCTATCAAGTGTGACAGTGGGAAAGTGTGTATGGAACCAGAAGAAATAGCAGAGGTACTTAATGAATACTTTACTTCAGTATTCACTATGGAAAAGGATCTTGGTGAATGTAGATACATCGACTGTGCTTCTTCCTATAGATGCTGCCTGGTCTGCTGCGTTCCACCAGCATTTTGTGTGTGGTGCTTAAGTGTGAAGTGGTACATTTTGGTAGATCAAATATGATGGCAGAATATAGTATTAATGGTGAGACTCTTGGCAGTGTGAAGGATCAGAGGGATCTTGGGGTCCGAGTCCACAGGACATTCAAAGCAAGCTGCGCAGGTTGACTCTGTGGTTAAGAAGGCGTACGGTGTATTGGCCTTCATCAATCGTGGAATTGAATTTAGGAGCTGCGAGGTAATGTTGCAGCTATATAGGACCCTGGTCAGACCTCACTTGGAGTACTCTGCTCAGTTCTGGTCGCCTCAAGGATGTTGCCTAGATTGGGGCACATGCCTTATGAAGACAGGTTGAGTGAACTCGGCCTTTTCTCCTTGGAGCGACAGAGGATGAGAGGTGACCTGATAGGGGTGTATAAGATGATGAGAGATATTGATCATGTAGATAGTCAGAGGCTTTTTCCCAGGGCTGAAATGGTTGCCACAAGAGGACACAGGTTTAAGGTGCTGGGGAGTAGGTACAGAGGAGATGTCAGGGGTAAGTTTTTTACTCAGAGAGTGGTGAGTGCGTGGAATGGGCTGCCGGCAATGGTGGTGGAGGCCGATATGAGACTTTTGGATAGGTATATGAGCTTAGAAAAATAGAGGGCTATGGGTAAGCCTAGTAATTTCTAAGGTAGGGACATGTTCGGCACAACTTTGTGGGCCGAAGGGCCTGTATTGTGCTGTAGGTTTTCTATGTTTCTGTGATGTGTTTTGTAATGGCCAATCTGTTATAAAGCAGTACAACAGATTGCTTAGGGTTGTTATACCCGGGTGTGGTAATGAGGACAAAGTCCCACTATCTATTAAATGCTCCTAATGGCGTGCATTTCAAATAGCCTCTGCAACCAGGTCCAGCTCCCTGGCCTTCACGTGAGCCTTAGCTACTAAGCCGAGTGGAAGTTCTTCTACTAACAGGAGAAAGAGCAACAATGGGTTACTGATGCCTTAAAACCAGTCGCCAGGCAGTTGGGGCTCATCGGCCATGGTTGGCTGTTCATCTAGGAGAAGGGAAACTCTGATCTCAAACCTCTGCTGCCTTGCAGCTTTGGGACTAATTCCTGGGGAGAAATGGGGCTGGAATCCCCAAGGCAGTCCTCCATTGAGTTCGATGCTGACTGGCGACACCAACAACACTGCTGGTACTAAACTGTATTGGTCTCTGCTATTCCTTTGGGTTCATCTAATACACGTAGAGAGGGATGTTGCTATGTGGACAATGGCTTGTTCTCCATATTGTACTGCCCTGGACAGCTAGGACGCAACATCCATGGTCAGCATTGACCAATGGAGGTCCCAACAGCACAGAAACAGCCCCCGCTTGCCCATCCATTCTACACTGACTGTTTTTTTTCTGCCTAGTTCCAACTAGTTTCCATGTAACTGCTTCAACCACTTAATCTGGCAGCTCATTCCACATACGTACCATCCTCTGTGGAGAAACAGTTGCCTGCAAGTTCTTATTAAATCTTTTGCCTCTCACCTTAAACCTCAAGTTATTGATTCCCCTGAGAAAAAGACTGCGTGTATTCCCTCTATCTATGCCCCTCATAATTTTATACACCTCCCAGTCTCCTTTGCTGCAGGGAATGAAGTCCTAACTATAACTCAGTTTCTCACGTCTTGGCCACAACTTTGTAGATCTTTTCTGCACTCTTTCCAGTTCAGAAACAAGGTTAAAATCACCAGCGTAAGTCATGAAATATGTTGTCCTTGCGGTGGTAGTACAAGCAATACACAATAATAGAGAAAAATGTGGGAATAAAAGTAAATAATATATATATATATATATATATACACACTAAATAGTTGATTTAACTAAGTAGTGAAAAATAGAAATAAAAAAGCAGTTGAGGTAGTGTTTATGGTTTCAATGTCCATTCAGAACTCAGGGGAGAAGTTGTTCCTAAATCACTGAGTGTGTGTCTTCAGACTCCTGTACCTCCTTCCTGATGGTAGCAATGGGAAGAAGGCCAGTCCTGGTTGTTGGGGATCCTTAATGATCCTATTTCTATGCAAATAGGAATTTGATAAGCTTTGTTGGGCCGAATGGCCTGTTATTGTCAAAAACTTTGAATGTTCTAATGACGAACACTGCCTTTTTGACACATTACTCCTTGAAGATGTCCTGTATATTACGGAGGCTAGTGCCCATGATGGAGCTGTCTAAATTTACAAGTCTCTACAGTTTAGTTTGATCCTGTATAGTAGCACTCCCCCCCCCCCCCCCACCATTCTATACCAGAGACGCAGCCAGTTAGAATGCTCTCCACGGTACATCTGAGGAAATTTGAATAACATCTCTCTAACAGCAGGGTATCGATGCAGTTATAAAGAAGGTAAGACAGCAACTATACTTCATTAGAAATTTGAATTGGTATGTCATCAAATACACTCAAAAACTTCAATAGATGTACCATGGAGAGCATTCTGACAGGCTGCATCACTGGAGGGGCCACTGCACTGAACCGAAAGAAGCTGCAGAGGTTTGTAAATTTAGTCAGCTCCATCTTGGGTATTCGCCTACAAAGTACCCAGGACATCTTCAACGGGCGGTGTCTCAGAAAGGCAGTGTCTATTAGTAGGGAACGCCAGCACCAGGGCATGCCGTTTTCTCACTGTTACCATCAGGTAGGAGATACAGAAGCCTGAAGGTACACACTCAGCGATTCAGTGATTCAGAAACAGCTTCTTCCCCTCTGCAATGTCCCTAAATGGACATTGAACCTGTGAACACTACTTCACTTTTTAAATATATATTATTTCTGTTTTTTGCATTATTTTTAATCTATTCGATATATGTATACTGTAATTGATTTACTTATTTAATTATTATTATTTTGTTTTTTTCTTCTTCTTTTATATTATGAATTGCATTGAACTGCTGCTCTAAGTTAACAAATTTCACGTTCACGCCATTGATAATAAACTTGATACTGATTCTGAAGATTTCCAGCATCTGCAGAATCTTTTATGTTTTTCTTCTCCTGTGACCTCTCTCTTATGAGACACACTTCCACTGTCACCCTGAATTTCAGCAACACGATTTGGAGGCCTGGACTCCCGATATCCTTCATCACTTCAAGTGCAGAGTGGAGGCCTGGCCTTGAACTCCCTCACATCCCTGTCCCCAAACCTTAACCAGACCTCTAACTCCCCCACATCCCTGTCCGTTAATCCTAATCTGACCTCTAACTCCCCCACATCCCTGTCCCTAAACCCCACCCTGACCCCTAACTATGCCATAATACCATATGCTTCCCCATTGATGTGTTTCCCAGCCTGCCTCTTTCTACGAAACAACCTCATGACCGTCCTCACTGTAAGCGTACTTTGCCAGTGACACTGCCTTTTTTTAACTAAATGTCTTTATAACATGAACAATTAATTGCACTTTTTTTGGCAGCAGAATTATCACTGGCAAAGCTTAGTGATACATTCTGTGAGCATTTAAAATGCAAACCGTATTCTTTCTACATCGAGCATTGAGAAACATTCCCATTCACAGGTTCTGCAATGTTTTCATCAACCTCCCACCTCTCACTGATAAGGACTGGGCAGGATGTGGAGGGACTGGGGTGAACTGTGTGTGCTCAGCTATAGGGGGGCCATTGGATTTGATAATTCCAGTATCCAATTAGAGTGGGCAAAGAAAGGAGCTTTCATTCCATGTGGAGGGGTAGCCAGGTTTCTCCCAATACCACCTGCATCTGCCTCAAAGCACATCCCTGAATCTCAGGCCAAGACAATAAACAAAGCACATCTTCTGTGCATCTCCCTGAACTCTTCCAGGCCTCTGCCTGCTGGATGGTGCTGGTGTTCAATTGTAGACAAGCTCCCCCTCCATTACAAGGTTATCTATTTACAGCTTATTCAAACAATCATACAGTACAAATTACAAATCTTCTGTCACTCTCTAATTGTGCTGACAGAGCACAATTTTCTTCTCGGTGCTCTCTTCGTGCTGCAGCCATCAGGAAGGAGGCACCGGGACCCCAGGACTCGCACCATTAGGTTCAGGAACAGCTACTACCCTTCAACTGTCTGGCTCTTGAACCAGAGGGGATAACTTTGGGGCAGCACGGTAGCACAATTCTTTGCAGCGCCAGTAACCCGGGTTCAATTCCCACCGCTGTCTGTACGGAGTTTGTATGTTCTCCCCGTGACTGCGTGGGTTTCCTCCCACAGTCCAAAGAAGTACTGGATGGTAGGTCAATTGATCATTGCAAATTGCCATGTGAATAGGCTCGGATTAAATCTGGGGATTGTTGGGCAGTGAAGCTCGAGGGGCTGAAAAGGCCTGTTTCATACTGTATCTGAATAAAAAACGCTTCTCTTGTTCTATCACTGAAATGTCCCCACAACCTCTGGACTGATTTTCAAGTACTCTTTACCGCATGTTGTCGATATTTGTTTTTTTTCCTTATTTTGTATTTGCAGTTTGTTGCCTTTGCACATTGGTTGTTTGTCTTCTTATGTGCTGATTTTCATTGATTCTATTGCGTTTCTTTGTACATATGTATATACTGTGGCTGGCCACAAGAAAATGAATCTCAGTTGTATGTGGTAACATAAGTACTTTGATGATAAATTTACTTTGAACTTTAAAGATTGAATAGTTGATCTTCTTCAAACACCACTCACAACACTAGGTGTTAACACCTAGTCACAGCTATTAGTCTAATACTGCAGCTTGATTAACTCTCAGTGCCCATTTCCAAGCCACAGTCCCCTGTGCCCTGCCTCAGTTTCAGAGAAAGAGCAGCTCTGGAACCTGCTGCTGAACGTGGCTAAATGTGGTCTCAGTGCATTGTACAGAGACCAAGCTTCAGATACCCTGGGCATATTGAACATAGAGCAATCATAAAGTTTAAAGTTCAAAGTATATTTATTATCAAAGTATGTATACTTTATACAACCTTGAGATTCATCTCCTGACAGGCAGCCTCAAAACAAGAATCCCAAAAGAACCAATTTTAAAAAAGACTAACGAACACTCAGTGCAGAGCGAGAGAGAAAAAATCACTAAGCAACAGCATTCAGAATGCATGTTCGGCACAGCTTTGTGGGCCAAAGGGCTTGCATTGTGCTGTAGGTTTTCTATGTTTCTATGTTTCTGAGAAAGTGAATCCATAGACACGAAGCCCAGAGCAGGCCCACAGCCTCGGCCTCAGCCTCAGTACATCACAGAGCGGGACACGTTGTCACGGAACTCACAGACACAAACCCCGGAGCAGGCCCACAGCCTCGGCCTCAGCCTCAGTACATCACAGAGTGGGACACGTTGTCACGGAACTCACAGACACAAACCCCGGAGCAGGCCCACAGCCTCGGCCTCAGCCTCAGTACATCACAGTGCGGGACACGTTGTCACGGAACTCACAGACACAAACCCCGGAACAGGCCCACAGCCTCGGCCTCAGCCTCAGTACATCACAGAGCGGGACACGTTGTCACGGAACTCACAGACACAAACCCCGGAGCAGGCCCACAGCCTTAGCCTTGGCCTCAGCCTCAGTACATCACAGAGCGGGTCACGTTGTCACGGAACTCACAGACACAAACCCCGGAGCAGGCCCACAGCCTCGGCCTCAGCCTCAGTACATCACAGAGCGGGACACGTTGTCACAGAACTCACAGACACAAACCCCGGAGCAGGCCCACAGCCTCGGCCTCAGCCTCAGTACATCACAGAGCGGGACACGTTGTCACGGAACTCACAGACACAAACCCCGGAGCAGGCCCACAGCCTTAGCCTTGGCCTCAGCCTCAGTACATCACAGAGCGGGACACGTTGTCACGGAACTCACAGACACAAACCCCGGAGCAGGCCCACAGCCTCGGCCTCAGCCTCAGTACATCACAGAGTGGGACACGTTGTCACGGAACTCACAGACACAAACCCCGGAGCAGGCCCACAGCCTCGGCCTCAGCCTCAGTACATCACAGTGCGGGACACGTTGTCACGGAACTCACAGACACAAACCCCGGAGCAGGCCCACAGCCTCGGCCTCAGCCTCAGTACATCACAGAGCGGGACACGTTGTCACGGAACTCACAGACACAAACCCCGGAGCAGGCCCACAGCCTTAGCCTTGGCCTCAGCCTCAGTACATCACAGAGCGGGACACGTTGTCACGGAACTCACAGACACAAACCCCGGAGCAGGCCCACAGCCTCGGCCTCAGCCTCAGTACATCACAGAGCGGGACACGTTGTCACAGAACTCACAGACACAAACCCCGGAGCAGGCCCACAGCCTCGGCCTCAGCCTCATTACATCACAGTGCGGGACACATTGTCACAGAACTCACAGACACAAACCCCGGAGCAGGCCCACAGCCTCGGCCTCAGCCTCAGCACATCACAGAGCGGGACACGTTGTCACGGAACTCACAGACACAAACCCCGGAGCAGGCCCACAGCCTTAGCCTTGGCCTCAGCCTCAGTACATCACAGAGCGGGACACGTTGTCATGGAACTCACAGACACAAACCCCGGAGCAGGCCCACAGCCTCGGCCTCAGCCTCAGTACATCACAGTGCGGGACACGTTGTCACAGAACTCACAGACACAAACCCCGGAGCAGGCCCACAGCCTCGGCCTCAGCCTCATTACATCACAGTGCGGGACACGTTGTCACGGAACTCACAGACACAAACCCCGGAGCAGGCCCACAGCCTTAGCCTTGGCCTCAGCCTCAGTACATCACAGAGCGGGACACGTTGTCACGGAACTCACAGACACAAACCCCGGAGCAGGCCCACAGCCTCGGCCTCAGCCTCAGTACATCACAGAGCGGGACACGTTGTCACGGAACTCACAGACACAAACCCCGGAGCAGGCCCACAGCCTTAGCCTTGGCCTCAGCCTCAGTACATCACAGAGCGGGACACGTTGTCACGGAACTCACAGACACAAACCCCGGAGCAGGCCCACAGCCTCGGCCTCAGCCTCAGTACATCACAGAGCGGGACACGTTGTCACAGAACTCACAGACACAAACCCCGGAGCAGGCCCACAGCCTCGGCCTCAGCCTCATTACATCACAGTGCGGGACACGTTGTCACGGAACTCACAGACACAAACCCCGGAGCAGGCCCACAGCCTTAGCCTTGGCCTCAGCCTCAGTACATCACAGAGCGGGACACGTTGTCACGGAACTCACAGACACAAACCCCGGAGCAGGCCCACAGCCTCGGCCTCAGCCTCAGTACATCACAGAGCGGGACACGTTGTCACAGAACTCACAGACACAAACCCCGGAGCAGGCCTACAGCCACGTCCTCAGTTCATCACATGGTGGGGCAAATTGTCACAGAGCTCGCAGACACAAAGCCTGGAGCAGGCCCACAGCCTCAGCCTTAGTGCAGCGAGGAGTAGAGCAGATGTCACAGAGCAACAAGTAGAACCAGTACAGGCCCTTCAGCCCATAATATTGTGCTAACCCTTTAACTTACTACAAGATCTGTCTAACCTCTCCCATATATCCCTTCCTTTTTCTATCATCCATTTTATATTTTTATTGTAATTTGTAGTATATTTTGTGCAATGTACTGCTACCACAAAACAACAAATTTCCTGTCATAAGTCAGTGATAATAAACCTGATTCTGATTCTGACATTGTCTGTTTAACCCTTGGCCACTTCCTAACTGAGAAAGGTCTGTGCTAGGCTACTCTCGTCCCTGCTTGGCTGTGAGTATTGGGTGAGCAGACCAGAGAAGTGGAAGTCACCAGTTGTAGCAAGATAAATGTGGGCATTTGATTGTTCAAGTCAAGAGGCTGTAAAAACAAGGTGTAGGCAGTGCCATAGAAAACGATAGCTGAAGATTCTACACCCGTCTCCAAGTTTTCATCACCAAACTTCAAAACCTGGTCCTCCATATCTCCCTTTGTAACTGGACATCTTCAAGAAGGCAGCATCCAGGACACGCCCTCTTCTCGTTACTGCCAGGTACAGGAACCTGAAGACCCACGCTCAATGAATCAGGAACAGCTTATTCCCCTCTGCTATCAGATTTCTGAATGGTCCATGAACCCATGAACACCACCTCATTATTTATTGCACTTTTTATTTAGAGTCATAGAGCCTACAGCACAGAAACAGGCTGTTCGGCCCATCCAGTCCATGTTGAACAATTACTCTGCCTAATTCCCATTGACCTGCAACTGGACCTCCCACCCATGTACCTATCCGAACTCAAATGTCGCAAAGGAACCCATGGCGCCAACATAGCATGCCAAAAACTCTTGAACCCTAACTTGCATGTTGTATGATGGAATTAGAATCAGGTTTAATATAACTATATTTTAATAAGAAAAAAATATATATATTTATAGGTTCATTGTCTATTCAGAAATCTGATGGCGGTTGGGAAGAAGCTGTTCCGGGAGCATTGAGTGTGGGTCTTCAGGCTCCTGCACCCTCTCCCTGATGGCAGCAATGAGGGGGGGGGCATGTCCTAGTGATGGGGGCCCTTATTGAGGATTCTGCCTTCATGAAACCGCCTTTTGAAGGTGCCCTCAGAGCCCGTGGAGGAAACCCATGTGTTCATGGGGAGAATGTACAAACTCCTTACAGTCAGTAACAGGAATTGAACGCCAGTCGCTGGAACTGTTAATGCGTCACGCTAACCATTACATTATTGTGAAACTGAAACAATCCTGAAGAGTCTTCAATTTGAAAAGTATTTGCTGCACAAAATGACGGGAAGCACAGAGAAGATTGTGATGCAAACAGAGGGCTTGAGAAAAGGCATTCTAATTCACAGCACTGCGTACACAGGGTCTCACTCATCCATCCAGCATCCTCTTTGACTTTCTACCATCAGGCAGGAGACTGATGCATGAACACAAGAAGAACAGTTTCTTCCTCCAGGCCATTAGGCTTCTGAACTCTCGGCCATGTCACATTCAAAATGTCACCAGTTACTCTGTATGTGACAATATTTTAATTTATGCACTTTACTTTATTTATGTGTAATTCGTCTAAATTTTATCCTTACCTTCCTAAGTTATTGTGTGTTATGTGTTCTACTGTACTGTGAACAGCCGGTCTGGAGAAGCGTCCTGTTTGACGGTATACATATATATAGTTAAATGACAATAAACTTGACTTGACAGAGACGGGAGGAGGTAACAATGGAGAATGTACTTCTCTCCACTGACGCTGGACTTGAATTAACGGTCTTGAGATGAGAATTAGCAGTAAGGCTGACATTTTGTTTTGCGCATGTGACAATGGCATCTCAGAGCAACGAATATCCAATCACAATAAAAATTTCACGTGTAGACCACTGCATACTGGTGGACATTGGTCCCTATTTGTGAGGAAGTGCTAACTGTGAAAGCAGAGTGCTGCTACACTAATAGTGATCCTCCTGCTGACAGGCACTCCATGAGCTGCATCAGAAATTAAAGATTTTAAAGATAAAAGATAAGCTTTATTTGTCACATGTACATCAAAACACATAATGAAATGACCAACACAGTCCAAGGACGTGCTGGGGGCAGCCCACAAGTGTCAGCACGCTTCCATTGCCAACATGGCAGGCCCACAACTCACTAACCCTAACCCGTACAGCTTTGGAATGTGGGAGGAAATGTACATGGTCACGGGGAGAATGTACAAATTCCTTTGAGACAGCGGCAGGGATGAACCCTGATTGCTGGCACAGTAAAGTGTAACATGGGGCAGAGAGTGGTGGGAATAATTTTAGGAACAACTTCTTCATTCCACCATCAGACTTCTGGCACCAGAAGTATGGTGGCACTTGTGGGCTGCCTCCAGCACATCCTTGGCCCGTGTTGGTCATTGATGACCCAATCTGGAAAGGCCACACTTGGAGTACTGTGTCCAGTTCTGGTCGCCTCACTATAGGAAGGATGTGGAAGCATTGGAAAGGGTACAGAGGAGATTTACCAAGATGCTGCCTGGTTTAGAGAGTATGCATTATGATCAGAGGGTAAGGGAGCTAGGGCTTTACTCTCTGGAGAGAAGGAGGATGAGAGGAGACGTGATTGAGGTATACAAGATATTAAGAGGAATAAATAGAGTGGGCAGCCAGCGCCTCTTCCCATGGGCACCACTGCTCAGTACAAGAGGACATGGCTTTAAGGTAAAAGGTGGGAAGTTCAAGGGGGATATTAGAGGAAGGGTTTTTACTCAGAGAGTGATTGGTGCTTGGAATGCACTGCCTGAGTCTGTGGTGGAGACTCGCAAAATTTAAGAGACTAATAGACAGGTATACGGAGGAACTTAAGGTGGGGGGGGGGGTTATATGGGAGGCAAGGTTTAAGGGTAGGCACAACATTGTGGGCTGAAGGGCCTGTACTGTGTTGCACTATTCTATGTTCTATGACACATTTCACTGCATGTTTCAATGTATATGCAACAAATAAAACTAATCTGGAGTCTTTAATTTCTTTTTTACCCCTGTGTGGAAATAACTTTTCATGTGTCCACCTAGCTCTTAAAGTAGTACAAAACACCCATGCCAACCATTTAGCCCATCTAGATAATCACATTTGCCCAGATTAGAATTGTATCTTTCTCTGCTTTGTCTATTTCAGTGCTATCTAAATGCCTCTGATCCCATCACCTCCTCTGGCAGCAAGTAAATCACACACCACCAGCATTGTTCCCTCAAAGATGCGTGGGTGCATGGCGGCTCAGTAACTAAAATACTCCCGCGCACATAGCCTTTGTTGCCATGCAGCAGGAATTTTCTTTTATGTAAGGTTAATATTATTTTGAAACCTATACATCATTTATCTTGAAATCTTTTAGAGTTTCAACGTATTTACATTGTCAGTGTATCAAGTTCCAACACTCTTACAAATTGTAACAATAAACACAGAATGGAAGTCGATAGCTCATTGTTAGTAGACCACCAACCCACTAAATACCATTACAAAAAAACATTTAAAGTGCCACACAGTTTTCAGCTGTGTAGAATTTTCCTGGTGAGAGCAATGTCTGTGCAGCTGTAAAAAAAAGAGGTAACATTGGCCATCTGGCTCAAGGACAGCTTCTCTCCCACTACTATGAGATATTTGAATAGAGCTCTTGTACATTAAAGATGAATTCTTGACCTCACAATCTACGTCATCATGGCCCTTCGCACTGATTCTGCTGTCTGCATTGCATTTTTCTCTGTAACTGTAACTGCATTCTCTTTCACTTCAATGCGCTCACGTTTGGAAATTATCTGTTTGGCGGGCTTGCAAAAGTAAGTTTTTAAGTGTATCTCAATAATAAATCAATTGCAATATCAAAAGATCAGATATTTATTTATTTATTGAGTGATACAGCACAGAACAGTTGTTTCCGGCCCAACAATTCACACCCCTCAGCATTCTACCTATTCCTAGCCTAATTACAGTACAATTTACAGTGACCAGTTAACCTACCAACTGGTACATCTTTGGACTGTGCAAGGAAACTGGAGCTCCTGGAAGAAACCCATGTATAAACTCCTTACAGAGAACACTAGAATTGAACTCTGAACTCTGACGCCCTGAACTGGAATGGCATCATGCTAACTGCTACGCTATCGTGGCACCCCATAATCAACAAATCTGATCCTCTTTAACACTCCTTCCTCTTGCCTTGTTTTTGATACCCCTACATGAGAAAAAAAATCTGACTCTCGATTCCATTTTTTACTCTTCCAATTTTATTACCTTCTATCAGAGTCCTTTATTGGGAAAACAAGGCCAGCCTATCCATTCACTCCCCAGTACTAAAATCTACAGATTTCAGTGGAGACCATTCTGACCGGTTGCATCACTGTCTGGTATGGAGGGGTCACCGCACAGGATCGGAAAAAAAGCTGCTGAGTTGTAAACTCAGCCGGCTCCATCATGGTCACCATCCTCCCCAACAACGAGGGCATCTCCAAAAGGCAATGCTTCAAGAAGGTGGCATCCAGAATGAAGAACCCTCAGCAGCCAGTTTGATCCCTCTTCTCTTTACTACCATCAGAGAGGAGGTACAGGAGCCTGAAGACACACACTCAATGTTTTAGGAACAGCTTCTTCTCCTCTGCCATCATTTCTGAACAGTCCATGAACCTGTGAACACTACCTCACTATTTTGCTCTCTCTTTCCGCTCCCTCCGCACTATTTATTTTTTTATATATATATTCTCATTGTAAGTTATAGTCATTTTGATGTATTGCACTGTACTGCTACCACAAAACAACAAATTTTCATGACATATGCCAATGATAATAAATTCTGCTTCTGAATCTCCTCTGCACCATCTTCAGAGCAACCATGTCACAATATGCACGGGCACAACTGTTGTGCAATGTTTAGCACAACGCTTCTATAGCTAGCGGCATTGGAGTACGGAGTTCAATTCCAGTGTCTCCTGTCAGGAGTTTGTACGTCCTTCCTGTGTGCTTGTGGGTTTTTGTCTGGGTGCACCAGTTTCCTCCCGCAGTCCAAAGAAGTACTGCTTTGTGGGTTAATTGGTCATTGTAAGTTGTCCTGTGATTAGGCCGGGGTCTAGTCAGAGGTTGCTGGGCCTGAAGGATCTCTTCCATGATGTATCTCTAAATAAATAAAGAGACACATTCTGGATACCTTCAGGCTTTGTAACAGCCTCTGCACAGTTTCCAGAACTCTCTACTGAGGGAGGGAGGCTACTTTTGCATTTAAGGGTTGGTGAATTCATTTCCCAGGAGGTTTTCTATTTCCCCCACAGATTCCCATCCTCCCCCACCACCTCAGTTGCTGCAATTATTCTCACTGCCATGTCATTAGGAACAAATAACAAAGGGGTGACACCTGAAAAATCTTGCAAAAAATTTGCTCCTATATTTTATGGTCTTATAGTCTTTCTAAGTTTTTTTAAGCGATACAGTGAATGTGCCCTCTATGGTGTGCATGTCTTTGCTACAACCACACAAAGAAAATTAAACTGCGCACAAAAGCTTGTCGCCCTCTACCTCATTGGCATGTTCAGTATATTTCACGATCATACACAATCACATTTCTTCTTCCGGTTTTTGATCGGATGGTCTTGACAACGTGGAGAGCAATGATTTGTCTGCAGTTTTATTGAAGAAATTATTCAGTGTGCATATTGTTGTCACTGGGCAAAACAATTACCCAGCAGAAGATTTTTGCGTACACTGGTCATTACAAATAAGAGGGAGCATTGGATACAGTGCAGTGGCCCCTTCTGGCCCTTTGAGCCATACTGCCCCACAGGACTCTGCAGAGAGTGGTGCGGACAGCCCAGTGCATCTGTAGTCGTGAATTTCCTACTATTCAGGACATTTACAATGGCAGGCATGTAAAAAGTGCCTGTAGGATCATTGGGGGCCCAAGTCAACCCAACCACAATCTATTCCAGCTGCTATCATCTGGGAAATTGGTACCGCAGCATAAAGGTCAGGACCAAAAGACTTCGGGACAGCTTCTTCCACCAGGTCATCAGACTGATTAACTAACACACACAAAATGCTGGTGGAACTCAGCAGGCCAGGCAGCATCTATAAGGAGAAGCACTGTCGACGTTTTGGGCCGAGACCCTTCGCCAGGACTAATTAACTCATTAACTGATTAACTTGTGCTAATTTGAGAGTATTCTATGTTACATTGACTGCTCTATTTATTATAAATTACAGGTGTCCCCCCTTTTACAAAGGTAGAGTGTTCCAATGAAACATTTCTTAAGCTGAAATGGTGTAAAGCGAAGAAATATTGATTTATATGGGAAATATGTTTGTAAAAGCGAAAATCCTCTTTGTAATGTGAAAACAAGTTACTAATGTATGTTTTTTGTAAAAGCGAAGTGGCGTAAAGTGGGGGACACCTGCACTATGATTGCACATTTAGACAGAGACGTAACATAAAGATTTTTACTGCTCGTGTATATGAAGGATGTAAGAAATAATGTAAATTCAATTCAACCTCTGACAAACCCAATTAACCCTAATGTAAACACAGGACAATTTACAATGACCAATTAACCTACCCGGTAGGTTTTTGGACCGTGTGTAGAAACTGGAGCACCCGTGGAAAAACTATGTGTTCCTCAGAGAGGACGTACAGATTCCTTACAGAACAGTGCCAGAATTCAACTCTGAAATCTGGAACTCTCTGAGTTGTAATAGCGTTGGGCTAACCATTACACACTGCCATGGCAGCTCAGTCATATGTACTTGGATGAAGGCCAGGGCTGGGCTTGAAACCAGCAGAACCATTTCGACTGGCACGGGGCAAAGTGATGGCTTAAATCCAGTTGCTTCAAGCAGATGGGGCTCATCACCGTGGAGACGGAAAACTGTGATCTCAAACCACCACTGCCTTGTTGCTATACCCACTCATAGGGAAGGCTTCTAGAGTAAACCCTGAGGAAAAACCCAGTCCCTAAGGCAGCCCTACGTCGAGTTCAATGCTGATGGGCAACAACTGCGACACAGCTGGTGCCAAACTGTATCTGTTTCTGTCGTTTCTTTGGAATTATCAACTGCATGGCGAGGGGGCACCTGTTGCATGGGCAACAGCATACTCTCCATATTGTACTGGTCTGTCTTGCGTAGGCAGACAGTAAGGATGCAACATCCATGTTCGACCCTGACTGACAGAGGGCATCCAAATTTGGTCAAAGCTGCTGAAGGATCGACTTGTGGAGGACACTCTGCGCTTGCACTTCCATCGCCAGTTTCAACTGGTGTTGCGTAAATTACACAAAAACAGAGTAAATACAGCTGGGTGGGCAGGGTGGTCAGCACAGACAGGTTGGGCTGAAGGGCCTATAATCCATGTGCTATTGTTTTATGTGGGCAAGGTATAGCACCTGCTTAGCCCCCAACCAAATCAGGGTCATGTGAAGCCATGGGAGCAGGTGGTGATGGTCGTATGAGCAGCTGGTGCAGATCACAGGTGTTGGTTGTGTGTCCACCGACAACAGGTAGACAATCTCTGAAGAGTATTGATAATGGCTGGGGTCACCCGTCCTGTAAAGACACTGCCCAGAGGAAGGCAATGGCTAAGCACTTGTGTAGAAAAACTTACCAAGAACAACTATGATCGTGGAAGGACCACGATCACTTTCATCATATGACATGGCAACCAATGATTGCTCTCTGGATCCACTCCCTTGAAGGGCTTATTCGTGAAATGTTCTGACTGGACGACATGCAGAGGAAAACTTTTCCCTGTGTCTCAGTACATGTGACAATAATAAACCAATCACTGAATTCCATCATCCTCCTCACCTGGTCTCACCTATCACCTACCTGCTTGTACCCTTTCTTATTCTGGCTTCTTCCCCCTTCCTGTCCAGTCCTGATGAAGGGTCTCAGCCCGAAACATCGACTGTTTACTTCTTTCCATAGATGCTGCCTGACCCGCTGAGTTCCTCCAGCATCTTGTGTTGGTTACTCTGGATTTCCAGCACCTGCAGAGTCTCTTGTATCTACACTGTAACTCTCAGGGGAGTTACCTGAAGTGTCCCACCCATGCCTCTCCCTTGTGCACTCAGGTCTTGTGTGTGAGAGGTGGGGTGGTGGATGCAGCGCCCAGAACAAATTAGTCACCCTCTTGAAGGTCACATGTGGCAGTAACTCTCAGCAGATTGACAATGCATGAGAGCTAGCCAGGAGTGGGTAGGC
Source organism: Hypanus sabinus (assembly GCF_030144855.1). Classification (NCBI taxonomy): domain Eukaryota; kingdom Metazoa; phylum Chordata; class Chondrichthyes; order Myliobatiformes; family Dasyatidae; genus Hypanus; species Hypanus sabinus. Next base: position 27,184,008 of record NC_082723.1, on the reverse strand, counting down.
AGACTTGATCATTCGTCAACTGCAGTCACAGAATCACTGTCACTTCAATGAAACAATATCTTTCAGGAAGTTAAATCAGCTTCCAATCTGGTTATCGTACCTCAGGGTCTTGGCATCGGCTGCGTCAGTCAGTCCATTCTCCTCTCATCAGGGCAGCTTGCTTCAGAATACCTGTCAATGCTCTGTGGCTGTCGGCAAAGCAGCAATTGCTGCAACTCACAAGTGCAGCAGGGCAGAGATATGTGGGTGTGTGTGAGACAATTCCCCCGCTAAAATACAGCAGAGAAAGCAAACTTAGCATCGCTCGCCCGTGTTGCTGAGGCACGTGTACAATTCAAATATTCTGCTCATAAAGGCAGAAAGTAAAGACAGACTGAATTCAGGGGCAACACAAGTGAATCTGCAGATGCTGGAAATAAATAAAAACACAAAATGCTGGCAGAGCTCAGCAGGCCAGACAGCATCTATGGGAGGAGGTAGTGACGACGTTTCGGGCCGAAACCCTTCATCAGGAGTGAAGTATCATGGGATGGTCAAGGAGGGATAAGAAGTGGGGGGAGGGATGAAGTAGAGAGCTGGGAAGTGATAGGCTGGAGGGAAATGGGCTAGGGGGAAGGTGAAAAATTATGGGAAATAAAAGAAAGAAAGGTAGGGCTGGGGGGAGATTATGGTGAGGGGGGAAAAAAGAGAGAGAAAGAGAACCAGACTAAAATTATAGATAGGGATGGGGTAAGGGGGGTTCAGGGGTATCAACGGAGGTCAGTGAGTTGGATGTTAATGCCGGCAGGTAGGAGGCTACCTAGGCGGGAGATAAGGTATTGCTCCATCGACCTGCGTGTGGCCTCATCTTGACAGTAGAGGAGGCCATGGACAGACATGTCGGAGTGGGAGTGGTCTGTGGAATTGAAGTGCGTGGCCACAGGGAGATCCCACCACTGCTGGAGGACTGAGCGCCAGTGTTCAGCGAAACGGCCTCCCAGTCTGTGGCGGGTCTTATCTGATCTTCCGCCTAGGTAGCCTCCTACCTGCCGGCATGAACATTCAACTCACAGAGCTCCATTGATACCCCTGCCCCCCCCTTACCCTCATCCTTATCTATTATTTTAGTCTGGTTCTCTCTCTCTCTCTTTCCCCCCCCTCACTATAATCTCCCCCAGACCTACCTTTCTTTCTCTTTTATTTCCCATAATTCTCCAACTTCCCCCTAGCCCATGTCCCTCCAGCCTATCACTTCCCAGCTCTCTACTTCATCCCTCCCCCCACTTCTTATACCCCCTCGACCATCCCATGTTACTTCACTCCTGATGAAGGGTTTCGGTCCGATACGTCGTCACTACTTCCTCCCATAGATGCTGTCTGGCCTGCTGAGTTCTGCCAGCGTTTTGTGTTTTTACTGACTGAATTCACTTTGGGTCTGGATTCTCTTTGGGTGCACCTGTTGGTCCAGGTCAAGACAGGGTCAGAAACACCAAACAACATTGGGACTGGGAGGAGAGATGTGGGTTAATTGACTGCTCACGCCTACCATACCACTGGGCTTGATCGTGGCTTTACTCCCCATAATCACGGACTTGCTGAGTCTGAAAACTGTGTGACTTGTGTCATGTCCTGTACATTTCCTGGCCTCTGTTTCCTCTTTAACCTGTGTTGCATTTTCCTACGACGCCTGCATTTACCCTTCCATTGCCAGCATGTGCTGGGGACTGCCTAAAAATAAGTCTGCTCCCATTCTGAAGTCAGCACAATTCCATCACACGTCACCACTTTTCCCTTTACCTTAAGGTTAATTTCATAAACATCTTTCGCTTGTAATTCCTGTTGTGGCCTGAGCCCTTTGTGTAACACCTAACACTTGGCTATGTGTGTACCCAACAGTCTTCAGCGCTTTGCGATAGACAACGGGCGCCACAGTAGCGTAGCTGTTACCGTGACGTCTTACAGATCAGGGTGTTGGAGTTCGGCATTCATTTCCAGTGTCCTCTGTAAGAAAGTTTATACATCCTACCCATGAAGCAGGTGGATTTCCTCCAAGTGCTCCAATTTCCTCCCAATGTCTAAAGATTAGATATCTTCTTCTTCTGCTCTTTGGCTGTCCATCAATTTTGATGTTGACTGAGGCCTGGGCAAGGTTGTATGGAAGTACGGCATTTGCCCACGTTGCAAGTCTCCCCTCTCCATGCCACTGATGTTGTCCAAGGGGAGGGCATTAGGACCCATACAGCTTGGCACCAGTGTCGTAGCAGAGCAATGTGTGGTTCAGTGTCTTACTCAAGGACACAACACGCTGCCTCAGCTGAGGCTCGAACTAGTGACCTTCAGATCACTAGACCAACGCCTTAGCCACTTGGCCATGCGCCAACACACAAAGATGAGATGTACCAATTAGTAAATGGACCTGTGATTAGGTTAGTGTTAAATCAGTGGGTTGCTGGACAGCAGGGCTCGATGGACCTTATCCACACTGTTTCTTTAAATAAATAAATTGTCAATGGCATTCAACCATACCAGCTCTCTAAATGACTTGGCTATGTGTGTGCTAGACCAAACATAACAGTCTGAGAGTGGAGATGGTGTGTTACTCTTCACACTTATGACTGTGAGGCTCCATTGCCATATTCAAATTCACTATCATAGGCCGAATTAAAGGTGGTGATGAGTCAGCATAAAGGAAGGAGATTGAAAATCTGGCTGAGTGATGTCACAACAACCTCTCACTTAATGTCAGCAAGACCGAGGAGCTGATTATTGACTTCGGGAGGTAGAAGCCAGAAGTCTGTTAGGATCAGAGGTGGAGTGTTATCATTTTGGAGGACTTGTCCTGGGCCCAGCACATAGTTGCAATTAAGCACAGTGGCACCTCTACTTCCTCAGCAGTTTGTGACATCTAAATCTCTAGCAAGCTTCTAGAGAAGTACAGTGGAAGCCATATAGACTGGCGGCCTCACAGCCTGGTATGGGAACACCAATGCCCTTGAATGGAAGTACTGCAAATGGACTGAATATGGTTCAGTCCATCATGGGCAAAGCCCTCTCCTCCACTGAGCACATCTACATGGAGCATTGTCCGCAGGAAAGCAGCATCCATCATCGGGGACCCTCCCCACCCAGGTCATCCTCTCTTCCCATTGCTGCCAACAGGTAGAAGGTACAGGAGCCTCAGGGGTCCCACACCACCTGGTTCAGGAACAGCTATTACCCCTCAATCATCAGGCTATTGAACAAAAGGGGATAAATTCACTCAACTTCACTTCCCCATTATTGAAATGTTCCCACAGCCTATGGACTCACTTTCTAGGACTTTTCATCTCATATTCTTGATATTTATTGCTTACTTATTATTATTATTATTTCTTTCTTTTTGTATTTGCACAGTTTGTTGTCTTTTGCACACTGGTTGAACTCCCAAGTTGGTACGGTCTTTCATTGACTCTATTATGATTATTATTCTGTTATACATTTATTGAGTATGCCCACAAGAAAATGAATCCCGATGCTGTACATGATGACATGTATAGATGTTGATAATAAATTTATTTTGAACTTTGGTAAGGAAGAAATTCCTTGTCGTCATTGAATGGTCAATCTCCTGTTCGAAAAATACACCTTTGAGAGCTATGTCTCACCAGAGAGGGAAAAGGCTTTTTTCACCAAATTCCCTGCCAATGTGATCAGGACAATCAGGATCAGATCAGGTTTATTATCACCTGCATAAGTTTAACTGCCGAGTCCTGTTGAAGGGTCTCAGTCTGAAATGTTGACTGTTCATTCGCTCAATACATGCTGCCTGACCTGTTGAATTCTACCAGCAATTAGTGTGTGTTAACAAAGTTAACCCTGGTAACTTAGAGTTAATTATCTTTTTAATAAATGCTAAGGTAATATTATTCCAAACTTCCGAACCTAAATGGGAATCAATTCAGTTGTGGAGCCTCATTCTGTCAGCTTATAAATTGTTTTGATATGTCGGGAAACACTGCATAATCAGAATCAAGTTTATTATCACTGGCATATGCACAGTGGCCACTTTATTAGGTACCTCTAGAAACCTGCTCGTTAATGCAAATATCTAATCAACCAATCATGTCACAGCAACTTAATGTATAAAAGCATGCAGACATAATCAAGAGGTTCAGTTGCTGTTCAGACCGAACACCAGAAGTGTGATCTAAGTGACTTTGACCATGGAATGATAATTGGTGCCAGACAGGATAGTTTGAGTATCTCAAACTGCTGAAATCCTGGGATTGTCATGCACAATAGTCTCGAGAGCTGGGGTTTCCAACCTTTTTGATGCTGTGGACTCCTGACATTAACTGAGGTGTCTATGGACCCCAGGTAGGGAACTCCTGCCCTGGAGTTTACAGAGAAAAATGTGGAAAACAAAAAAAAATCAGCAAGTGGCTGTTCTGTGGGTGAAAACACCTTGATATTAAGAGAGCTCAGAGTTGAATGGTCAGACTGGTTTAAGCTGACAGGAAGGCAAAAGTACTTTACTTTATTGTCACCAAACAATTGATACTAGAGCATACAATCATCACAGTGACATTTGATTCTGCGCTTCACGCTCCCTGAAGAACAAATCCAAGTAAATATAATAAAAATTTAAATTATAAATCATAAAAGGGAAAAGGGAAAGTAAGGTAGTGCAAGTCAGGTCCGGATATTTGGAAGATACGGCCCAGATCCAGGTCGGGATCTGTTCAGCAGTCTTATCACAGTTGGAAAGAAGCTGTTCCCAAATCTGGCCGTACGAATCTTCATGCTCCTCAACCTTCTCCTTGGGGGAAGTGGGTCAAAAAGTGTGTTGGCTGGGTGGGTTGTGTCCTTGATTATCCTGGCAGCACTGCTCCGACAGCGTGCGGTGTAAAGTGAGTCCAAGGATGGAAGATTGGTTTGTGTGATGTGCTGGGCTACGTTCACAATCTTCTGCAACTTCTTCCTGTCTTGGACAGGACAACTTCCATGCCAGGTTGTGATGTACCCTAGAAGAATGCTTTCTACGGTGCACCTATAAAAATTAGTGAGGGTTTTAGGGGACAAATTAACTTAAATACCCATGGGTTATGTGTAGAAGAACATTTCTGAATGCACAACACATCAAACACTTGAAGTTGTGGGAGGGGGTTACAGCAGCAGAAGAATATACCAAGTTCCACTCCCATATGTAATGAAGTGGCCACTTGAATGTATACCATGAGATATGTTGCTTTACCATGAGATATGTTGCTTTGTGGCAGCAGTACAGTGCAAGAAATAAAAAGCACTTCAAGTTTTGAAAATACATAAATAGTGCAAAAGATGAACAATGAGGTAGTGTTTATGGGTTTATGGATCATTCAGAACCCCCCCCCCTCTCTGAAATCAATACATCTTCACAATCTTTCTTTTATTTTCTATAGCAGTTAAAAAATAAATTCACCTGCTCTGAAGAATCCCTCTTCAGAGTTCCTCTGCTTTGTTTCAACCCATGCCTTTGGTGAAGAAAATTTTTGCATGGGATTTACTCAAGTCCCTGTTACCTGTTGCAGGTTTTGATGTCATTAAACTCTCCCGCCAACACTATTCTAGTCTCAGCCATAGCTCAAAGAGAACACTCTTGCCCCTGAGTCAGGAGACTGTAGGTTCAGTCCCCACTCTGGAGAGTTGAGTCCAAAAATCCATCAGCTAGGGAGAGTAAGAAATGGTTAATTGCCAATGTAAATTGTCTCTGTAGTGTGTATATATATATATATATCTACATACATATGTATACACACTATAAATTATCTCTGGAGTATAGATGTATATATCCATTTTTGGGTGGTAGGTATAAGGTGCTCCTTCCCTCTGCTAGCCTGCAGGTCACACTTGGGCGAGGGAAGCACCAACTTGGCCCCCTGAAGCCATAGGAGCACTGGTGGACAGTACAGGGAAAAGAAGTGAGATAGTTGGGAAAGCTCTGCTAGCTGGCAAAGACTCGGTGGGCTCAACAGCCTCCTTCCATGGAAAGATTGTCAGCAGATGCTGCCTCCTAGTTGCCTTGGGGCCTGGTATGACACATGAACAGAAAAGCCTATAAGAAGTGGTAGGTTCAGCCCAGTATCACAGGAAAAGTCCTCCCCACCAATGAGCAAATCTACAAGGAGCAATGCCACATGAAAGCAGCATCCATCATCAAGAACCCCCACCATCCAGGCCATTGTCTCTACTCACTGCTTCCATTGGGAAGCCTTGGGTCCCAAAGCAACAGGTTTAGCACAGTTACCACCTATTGTGCATTTAATACTTCAGTAATATTATAACTATTTTGTTTGATTAAGCTTTTTTGTTGTTGCTTACAATATGCATTGTGGATTATATGCAGAAGTATGTAAATGGCATACGTCATTACGCCAGCACGCCATATGCACATTCCTCGCTAAAAGTAAAAATAAAACTTACATGCATCTCATGGGCTCCCTTGCTTATCGTCTAATTAGTTTTATGTTTTGGAGCTACAAAACCTAACATTACTCCTCAGAAACCAGGCACATGAACCACCGTGGATAACTTCACTCACTCACCTCAACACCAAACTGATTTCATAACCGACAGACCCACTTTCAAGGATTCTACAACTCATGTTCTCTGTATAATTTACTTATTTATTGTTATAATTATTTTTTTTGTATTACACAGTTGTCTTCTTTTGCAATTTAGTTGGTTTTCAGTCTGTATTTGTGTGTAGCTTCTTCACTGATTCTACTATATTTCTTTGTCCTACTGTGAATGCCTGCAAGAAAATGTATATGGTGATATACAGGTACATGGATAATAAATTTACTTTGAACTCTGAAGACATTATATTGAAAAAGGACCAAGTTGGAATGGTATAACTAGCAGGCCATGGTTTAAAACAAAGTTTAGTTACATCTAGGTTGCCGATCCAGGGACGGAAATGCAAATTCCACCTTGGCAGATGGGGAATTTATATCAAGTAATTAAATAAAGTTGGATTTTGAGAAGTTGAAGCTGGTCGCAATAACAGTCACAATAAAACTACTGGCTTGTGTTAAAATCCACCTTGTTCACTGATGTCCTTTGTGGGAGCTAATTTACCATCTTCGGTTCCTCTGCCCTTTTCGTGACTCCACACCCAACATCTCAGAGGCAATTCGGTTCATTGTTGAGGTCACCCTGTTACAGAAACTGTGAAGAGTGCAGAAGAGACTTAAGAGGATTTTGCCTGGACTGCAGGTCTTTATTCAGTGGTATGTAGGAGAATGGGAGGGGGGCGACATTACAGAAATGTTTAAAATTATGGGAGGCAGAGATAAAGTGGGTATTTACGGTATTTTCCCCAGGGTAGGGGAGACCACAACTAAGGGCATTGGTTTAGTGTGAGAGGAGAAAGATTTAGAAAGGATCTGAGGGCAGCATTCCCATTGAGTGGGCGGACGGTGTAACGAACGAGCTGCCAGAGGAAATGGTTGAGGCAGGTAGAACAGCACCATTTAAGAAACACTTGTATAGATTCATGGGAGGAAGCCGTGGGAGGACGTGAGCTGAGCACAGGAAATTGGGACTGAGGGGACCGGACAGCATCTATCCATGCTACTTTGCTCTATGACTCTGAAGTCAACAAATGCCAGCATTTCCAGTGATATCTACAGACCCACATAAATTATAGAAGACTCTGAAGAAAAAGATTGTGCAAATTAAGACAATCGTGCAAAAACACAACTCAAAGAAAGTCCATGTTAGCGCAAGAGGTGGACCATCGTGTCCTTTTACTGAGGTATGGTTAGGGTTGTGCAAATTGATTCAAGAACCTAATGGTTGCAAGAAAGTATCTCTGGCTGACCCTGGTGAGGTGACACTTCAGACTTTGGTACCTTAATTCTTTTATTCAGCTTATTCTATTATTCAACAAAGGAGGTAAGTGATTGTTTTGGACATGGTTCATGAGTTGGCAAGACCCTGGCGGACATTGGTAGTGTAGAATACCGCAAGTCGGTGGTTAGTTGGGGGGGGGGGGGGGGGAGGGTGGTGGCTGGCCACTCCCATCAGTGCTGCCCTCTAGTGTTTAGGGAGGAAGACAAGCTGGGTTACATTTGTCTGTGGCTGTACTAGCACGAGACGAGGAACTGTTACGGGCTCATTCTTGCAGAAACATGGCTCCAGGACAACATTACGTGCACCATCAATCTACAGGCCATGACATTCAGTGATGGGCTATCTGTGTGACTGTATATTTTCTGTTATCATAATTATATATACTATATGTGCGGTGTACTGTGTGACTGCGTACTGTGTTTTGCACCTTGGCCCAAGAGGAATGCTGTTTTATCTGGCTGTATTCAGGTGTAAATGACAATTAAACCCATATCTGAACTTGAATGTGACAACAAACTCGACTTGTGCAGGGAGAAATCCTGTTTATGTGAAGTGGATCAAGTAACCCTTACAGTCCACTCACAAAGATACTAGACATACTCCACACTGCTAGTGAGAGTGTTACTTTTCCTAGTGAAGTCTGGCACGGAGAGTCATTCACACCCTCCCCTGACGTTTGACAAATGTAGTAGATGCGAGTTTTGATGCAATTGGCAGTTTCATTCCAAAATATCGTAGATCCTCAACCCCCTCACCTTTATAAGAATTGGTGTGAAATGTAAACATCATGCAGATATTAGATTAGATTAACCCTCATTTGTCACATCTACATCAAGAAGTACAGTGAAATGTGATATTTGCATCAACAACCAACACAATCTGCGGGGGACAGCTCAGAAGCATTGCCACTCTTCTGGCGCCAGTATAGCATGCCCACTGCAACAGCCTGAATGTCTTTGGAATGTGGGAGGAAACTGCAGCAGGCAAAGGAACATTGACTCATGCAGTTACAGGAAAGCGTACAAACTCCTCACAGGAATTGAACCCAGATCACTGGTGCTGTAAGGGGTTACGCTAACTGCAGCACTACTGTGCCACATACACCATTTAAGCAGAGTGGGCAGGGGGTAGTTGTCAAGGGTCTCTTAGTTAAGATTTACAAACCTGACTAAGCAAACATCGGGCTTAAATCTGACTGAATTCACTACGTCCTCTCCCTGCAAGATACATGCTGTTCCCATGAGTAAATAATGACCTTGTGTGGTCATTTACTCAATTGGACTGAACTGAGTTCTCTCAAAACATAATTACTCACTTGTCAATCGTGGATGAAACCAGAATTCATTACAGGTCACGGGCTGGGAAACAATCAATGATTGCCAACATATATCCAAAACAATAGACTTCAAAATGGGCACCTTCTATCCGTCAGAAGAGGATTTCTTTCCAAATGATCCATGCAAATAAATGGGTCCGTTCACTCCAGTACAGAAAATACTCCCTCACAGATCAGGACTTTGCATTTTCTTCCTGTGATTGCATAGGATTGACCCTCCCCCGGTGCTCTGATTTCCTCCCATATACCAAAAGACAAGCAGGTTGGTAGATTAAAGATTAAATTTATTTGTCACATGAACATACAGTGAAATGCATATCTCTGTCTGTCTCTGAACTTGTACTAATGTCATTTTCATTAACTTAATATCATAAGACTCTGCTTTAAATACTTATTTTTTGATTTTATTAATTGAGATACAGTGCAGAACAGGCCCTTACAACGCTTTGAGCTACATCACCCAACAATCCCCAATTTAACTTGAGCCTAATCACAGAACAATTCACAGTGACCAAGTAACCCATCAACCAGTGCGTCTTTGGAATGTGAGATGAAACCTGAGCATCCAGAGGAAACCCCTGGGGTCACAGGAAAGCAGCGGCAGGAACTGAACCCTGGTTGCTGATACTGTAAAGCATTGTGCTAACCACTACACTACCGTGCTGCCCCAATGGCTTGGCTATTAGCCGTCTAAGCCAATGAATTCCACAGATTTACCACCCTCTGGCTAAATAAATTCCTCCTCATCTCTGTTCTAAAGGACACCCTATTCTGAGGCTGTGCCTCTGGTCCTAGACTCATCCACTATTAGAAACATCCTCTCCATGTTCACCTTACCTAGGTGTTTCAATATTTGACAGATTTCAATGACATATCCCCTCATTCTTGTAAACTCCAGAAGTACAGGCCCAGGGACATCAAACTCTCCTCATACATTAAAACTTTCATTCCCAGGGTGATTCTTGTGAATGTCCTCTGGACCGTCTCCAATGGTAGCTCATCCTTTCTTAGATAAAGGGCCCATGTAGTTTATAAATCATTCATGTTAACTTTATATTATCTTACACACAGAGGCCACTTTATTAGGTACACCTGTACATCTGCTCATTAATGCAAATAGCTAATCAGCCAATCATATGGCAGCAACTCAATGCATAAAACCATGCAGACATGGTCAAGGGATTCTGTTGTTGTTCAGCCCAAACATCAGAGTGGGAAAGAAATATGATGTAAGTGACTTTGACTGTGGAACAATTGTTGGTGCCAGACAGGGAGGTTTGAGTATCTCAGAAACTCCTGTGATTTGCACGTACAACAGACTTTAAGAGTAGAGGATCCCAACCTTGGTCCATGGACCCCTCAGTTAATGGGAGGGGTCCATAGCATAAAAAAAGGTTGGGAACCCCTGCTCCAGGGCTTGCAAAAAATGGTGCAAAAACAAACAAAAAAAATCCAGTGAGTGGCAGTTCTGTGGGCAAAATCACCTCCTTACTGAGAGAGGTCAGAGGAGAATGGCCAGACTGGCTCAAGTTGACAGGAAGGTGACAGTAACTCACACAGCCACATGTTACAACAGTGGTGTGCAGAAGATTATCTCTGAACGTAGAACACATCGAACCTTGAAATGGTTGGGCTACAGCAGCAGAAGACCATGAACATACACTCAGCGGCCACTTTCTTAGATACAGGAAATACCAGATAACGTGGCCACTGTTCTTATGTTTATGATGTCCTGTTCTGCTGCTGCAATAGACTAATTTTCATGACAATATACTCCAATCTCACACCACACGAATGAACCCAGATGAACCCAGAATGAACTCCATTCCACAAGATAAAGTCTGCCCAGCCACTCAATCATGGCTGATTTATTATCCCTCTCAACCCCATCCTCCTGCCTTCTCCCAGTAACCTTTGAAGTCCTGACTAATCAAGAACTAATCCAGAATTCCTGCTCTGATTTAACCACACCCATCCCAGTTTACCAACTCCACCATGGACATCCCAAGCCCAGCTGCAAAAGGAGGAGGGCTGGGCATTGGGCTAGTACCCCCCATACCATAAAAACCCAGAGCTACAGGAACGCCAGCAGAAGGTCCAAAGACCTCTCCTTGGGTGATGAAGGACATTAAGAAAATGGGCTTCACATGGAGGCAATGTAAAGGACTGGCCAGGAAAGACGACTTTAGTAAACTGCTGTCAGCGACCAATGCCCCAGTAGGGCGTTGGGCTTGAGTAAGAAAACACCCAGTTTACAGGACCTTGCGCACTCAACCAAGTGGTTGACTGGGTCACTACCACTTTCTACACGTTGAAGAGGTTGGGTTATCTCCCAGAGAGCAGGATGCATTTAAGCATTTTACTTTATTTTTGTCAAGTTTCCCCGAAAGTACAAGTACTCACTTTAATCCAGGAAAGAAATGAATTGCAAAGCAGTTATCATGGTGCGCCAGCCAAGTACAATAAAGGAAGCAGAGAATCGAACCTCTTTAAACCATTGTTTGGATTATCTCACTTACCTTGCCACCAAAATTAACCTCGCACAATCATATCGTTTTTTAAACGGGCATCCCTGTGAGAGCCCATTGTAAAAATATTACTTCCTGTCACTGCTGTTTATGCTGGAGTTATTTATTTTTGGGAGAATTTCCACAGCTGCCAGGATTAAATTTCCACCTATAGTTCTTTCCCGGGGTCTGATGAAATACGGCCACAGCTCCGGCTGCGAGTGGAGGCCGACCTTTGCCTCCCCCGCCTGCCGCTAATGTGACCCGGCAGCGGGAGCATCGATTTCCCCCACCCTCCACAGAAAGCATTTTCTCAACAATAATTCCTCAACGAGACATCTTTCAATTACACTTACTTTTCATATGACATCTTGCTTCAGACCACTTGTTATCGCAGCAATGCCTAATCTTTAACAGTGATGTAGTTTATGTCATTATCCAAAGGAGATGGGTCAGATTATTTTGTAACTTTAATTGTTCAGTACAGCTGTCTGCTCATTAGACATTACAACATCAGCAATTTAGACAAACAATGCTGTTACTACGCAGGCCTATCTCCCTTTCCTACAATAACTCAACAGAAGGTAACAATGAAGAAAAAATTCATGAGGAAATGAAATTATTTTAACGTAAAATTCTACTGTTGCTCTGGTCACCTCATTAGAGGAAGGATGTGGGAGCTTTAGAAAGGCTTCAGAGGAGATTTACCAGGATGTTGCCTGGATTAGAGAGTCTCCCGTGAGGAGAGGTTGAGCGAGCTAGTTCTTTTCTCGTTGGAATGAAGGAGGATGAGAGGTGACTTGATAGAGATGTACAAGACGATGAGAGGCATTGATCAAGTAGACAACCTTTTTCCCCAGGGTGGAAGTGGCTAACACAAGTGGGCATAATTTTAAGGTGATTTGAGGAAAGTATAGGGAAGGTGTCAGAGGTAAGTTTTTTTACACAGAGTGGTGGGTGCGTGGAAAGCCCTGGCAAAGGTGGTGGGAGAGACGGATACTGTATATTAGGAGCATTTAAGAGATAGGTAATGAATGATAGAAAATGGAGGGTTATGTGGGAGGGAAGAGTAGGTTAAAAGGTTGGCACAACATTGTGGGCTGAAGGGCCTGACCTGTGTTGTAATGTTCTACGTTCTATGTTCTCTGTTCTAAACATAGAAAAATACACAGGGGACTGGGGGTTTCTTTAATTTGTGTGCTTCATGTTTAGAGCTACCATTCTGGTGATAGTTGGATACAGCCCAGCCCATCTCAGGTAAAGCCCTCCCCACCACTGAGCACCTCCACCTGTCACAGGAAAGCAGCACCCATCATCAGGGACAACCCCCCCCCCCCCAGTGCAGGACATTTTTGCTGCTGCCATCAGGAAGGAGGTACAGGAGTCTCAAGACGCACACCACCAAGATCGGGAACAGTTATTACCCCTCAACCATCAGGGCCTTGAACCAGAGGCGATAACTTCACTCAACTTCACTTTTCCCATCACTGAACTGTTCCCACATCCAATGGACTGACTTTTAAGGATTCTTCAGCTCATGATCTTGATTTTTATTGTTTATTTATTGGTTGTTATTATTATTTTGGGTTTTTTTTTTGTTTCTTTGTATTTACTTTGAATGCCTGTAAGAAAATTAACCTCATGATTATATATGCTGATATATACATACGTTGATAATAAAGTTACCTAAAACTTTGAACAGAGGATTATGTTGTCTGACTCTATATAAATAGAATTAACCTGGAACGACGAGTGAAACCTTTGGAGATCTTACAACATGAGATCCATCAGTAGGGACAATGGAATAATATTAACAATTAGGAAAGCTGAATGTGACTCTGGAGAAAACCATGACAAAGTTTCTGAATTATGATAGTCTAATGCAGCCAGGATGTCTGTGGGAAAACAACAGGATCATGGACAGCTTCTATCTCACTGTTACAAGTCTATTGATTAGTCCTTCTTAAGCCCATCTCCCCCACTAGGGCATAGGCTGCCAATAACAGCTCACCAGAGTCCTCTGTCCTGGGTCAGCCTTTTAGCCTTTCAAGGTGTAACCCATCAATATCTTTCCTCTCCCTGAGATGATGTCTTTGGAGTTTCTGCTGGCGTTTCTGCAGCTTTGGGCTTTTACAGGGTGGGGGTTGCTAGCCCCTGTCCAACCCTCCTCCTTTTGCAGCTGGGCTTGGGAACATCCATGGAAGAATTTATTGAATCATTCTCTAGTATGATCATTTGCACTAATGGCCTCACTATCTAATTCGCCATGTTGGTGCTCTGTCACTCTGGATTTCCAGCATCTGCAGAACCTCTTGTGTTTATGTTGTTATGATTTTGCACCCTATTGTCTACCTGCACTGCACTTTCTCTGTGTATGTTACACTTTATTCTGCATTCTGTTGTTGTTTTCCTTTGGACTCAGATTTAGAAACACATGTACATCAAAATATACAGTGCAATACATAATTTGTGTTAACACCCAACACACCCAGGAGTGTGCTGGGCTCGGCCCACAAGTGCCTTTGCAGAGGTTAGCTTTGGTTGTCGTGTGTACACCGAAATAGTGAAACATACAGTGAAGTGCATCGTTTGCATCAAATCAAATCTGTGAGGATTGTGCTGGGGGCAACCCACAAATGTTGCCATGCTTCTGGCGCCAATGCACCACTGACCCTAACCCACACGTCTTTCAGAATGTGGGAGGAAACTGGAGCACCTGAAGGAAACACATGCAGTCACAGGGAGAAAGTACAAACTCCTTGCAGACAGTGGTAGGAATTAAACACCAATCAGTGGTCACTGGTACTGTAAAGCTTTGCACTGACCGCTACACTATCCTGTCATTGTACATTCCAGTGTCAGCATAGCATGCCCACAATGTCCAGCAACAACAGTAGAACATAACAAGATCCTTTTCTCCCATTGGTCCACTCTCCTCTCCTATCTGATTCCTTCTACTTCAACCCTTTACATCTTCCACCAATCACCTACCAGCTTCTCACTTAATCCCATCTTCCCCCACCTACTCACCCAACCCCCTCACCTGGTCTCACCTATTACCTGACAGTTTGTACACATGCCACTCACCCCGCCTTCTTATTCTGGTTTCCACGCCCTTCCTTTCCAGTCCTGATGAAGGATTTCAGCCTGAAACACCAACTGTTTATTCCCCTCCAAAGATGCTACCTGACCTTTCGAGTTCCTCTAACATTTTATGTGAGTGTGTTGACCAAGATTTCCAGCAAATCAAGCCCCTCCCCCAACCACCACTCACACATACAAACAGGTTTCCAACCCCAAGATAGACCACCTCCAGGCCTCTAGTCCTCGGCCCTGGACTCTTGGGCTCTCAGACATCAGGCATCCAACCTTCAGTCCCTGGCCTAGACTCACACACTCAACCTTTGGGCCTCTGTCTCAATGAGGGAACATGATCAAGGGGCAGGACTTCCGTGCTCCTGCTCCTATTCAGAATGGCAGTCGTATGACCAGCTGGCGCATATCACAAGTCCTGGTTATGTAACCACGGACGCCAAGCAGACAATTTCTGACAAGCATTGATAATGGCTGGAATCGCCCATCTTGTAAAGACACTGTCTGGTAAGGTCCTGCCAGATTCTATTCTTTTTCCCTTCCCCAACCTTGTTATTCAGGTTGCCTTTCCGGCCCTGATGAAGGATCTTGGCTCAAAACAGCCACTGTTTATTCCCCCCATGGTTGCTGCCTGACCTGCTGAGCTCCTCCAGCATCTTGTGTGTGTTGCCCAGGATCTCCAGCACCTGCAGACTCTCTTGCATCATCATTAAACCTGGGTGAACGCACAGCACTAAAAGCAGCACAGTTGGCCGCAGCATCGGTTTTTATCAGGAGTGTCTTACCTTGAGTTCTCTGAAGAATATGCAACTCCGTGCCCATTCGACTATGGAGAAGAGGGTTTGGTCGGCCATTTTGCACATCAGGCCAAAGGTGCTAAGTTTCTCGTGTTTGCCTCTGTTGACCTGTTCCTGCTGTAGATGGGCCAAGATCTTAGCCTGAACTTGAGGTTCATCGGGCTCGCACCGCAGGAGTTCCATGATCAGCTGTGGTATGGTAGAGGGAGAGCTGGTCTGGTAGGTGTCTGGGTATGGGTAGCCAACAAGAGACTCTGGAGAACTTGCATAGTGGTCTGGGTACTCAGACTTGATCGTTCGGTTATGGAACGTGGGGTACTGGTAGCTCGGTGGTGTCCCATGGCTGGGCATAGACATGCCTACTGATGGAGAGCCATAGAGGTTTCTCTCATAACCTGTCACTGGTAGAATGGCCGGGTTAGGAGGAATGCCTTTGGAAATAGAATGTACATTGTGTACAGTGGTCGAGAGTGAATACTCGTTCTGCACTGACGACACCATTTGAGGCATGGTCTCTAGCTTGAAGCTGTTTGCCCGGATCAGTGCTTTCTTTTGCTGTTTTAAGGCCCGGTCTCGTTTGTACATGGGTCCGAATTTGTTTCTTCCCCCTCTCATTCTGTCAGCACGGACGGCTGGTGAAGAAATGGAAAGAAATCTCAGCAACTGGACTCGGGCACAAAGCATAATCACACGATTTCAAACACAGGATTATCTACAGTATACCCACCACAAATCTTCAAAGATTCCCAAGTTCAAAAGTCAACAAACTTTTAAGAAGTTGTTTGACTCGCAAATATTTATTTCTAAGTTCATCAACTGATGTCTGAATGGGGATGAAGGAAAATTACTATCAAAAAGAGAAAATATCACTGTTTTCCCCTGAAGCTGAGATAAACCCATTTTCTTTTAGCCTTTCAACAATTTTTGGCAAAACTTCTGAACCAACTTATTTTGTCTTTTGTTTCTTTGCTTTTTTAAAGTCCGAACAAATTGCTGAGTTGCCAAATAGTTTGAGTTTTATTGTTGATATGCTGATAAGGTTATACAATCAGTGGCCACTTTATTAGGTACACCTGTATACTTGCTCATCGATGTAAATATCAAATCAGCCAATCATGTGGCAGCAACTCACTAAATAAGATCAATGGGGCAGCTCAGTAGTGTGTTGTCATAGAAACATAGAAAACCTACAGCACAATACAGGCCCTTCAGCCCACAATGTTGTGCTGAACACATACTTAGAAGTTACCTAAGGTTACCCATAGCCCTCTTGTGTGTACATAATAAAGAACTGCAGGTGGCTAGCACAATGCTTTACAGTACCAGTGACCCGGGTTCAATTTCCACCATGCCTGTAAGCACATTCTCTCTGTGACCGCGTGGGTTTCCTCAGGGTCCTCGAGTTTCCTCCCACATTCCAAAGGTGTGTTGGTCGGGAGGTTAACTAGTGATTGAATTTCCGGTGATTAAACCAGGGTTAATTTGGGAGAATGCCGGACAGCAAGGCTCAAAGGATTGAAGGCCTATTCTCCCCTGTATGCCAGTAAGCATTCAGACGTGGTCAAGAGGTTCAGTTGTTGTTCAGACCAAACATCAGAATGGGGAGGAACTGTGATCTAAGTGACTTTGACCCTGGAATAATCATTGTTGCCAGACAGGGTGGTTTGAGTATCTCAGAAACTGCTGATCTCCTGGGATTTCGACACACAACGAGAGTTTACAGAGAATGGTGCAAAAAACACTAATCATCCAGTGAGTGGCTGTTCTGTGGGTGAAAACACCCACAGAGATGCTTTAATGAGAGAGGTCAGGGGAGAATGGCCTGACAGGTTCAAGCTGACAGGAAGGTGACAGTAACTCAAATAGCCACACGTTACAACAGTGGTGTGCAAAAGAGAATCTCTGAACGCACAACACATCAAACCTTGAAGTGGATGGGCTACCATGAATACACACAGTGGCCACGTTATTCGGTATGGGAGATATGTAATAAAGTGGCCACTGAGAGCAGTTAAACAAAGGTTGGGATACTTATCAGAGTGAGAAACATAATTAATGTTTAACTAGAAGACAATATCGTTATCTCTCTCCCATCACCCATCAGATATAAGAAGTGCCTCCTGTGTTCCATGTAGCTTTTGGAGATTACTAACTCAAAGTAACATCTCTCCAAGCATTCTCATCAACTTCTATAGAAAATATCCCAGTTCATTTGACTTTGTTTGATTACCAAATCTATGCATTGCTCAAGATTTATTCTTTCAATCAAAGTTCAAAGAATAAAGAATAAGATTCTCAAATATTAAATAAATTTTAATTCACTGATGAATCAAGTTCAAATTCAAGTCTAATTGCCATTCATTCATGCACACGTACACAGCTAAACAGAACAGCATTCTACCAGGGTCAAGGTGCAAAACACAGACATAGCACACAGAACATATAGTTGCAACAGCACAGGCTGTCACAGAATAATATTAGCACAATTCCCTGTAAATTGAATTCACTTTGTGTCCTTTAGCCAAATAAAATCCCTCTGCATTTTCTTCTGCACACTGGTTGAATATCCAAGTTGGGGCGATCTTTCATTGATTCTATTAAGGATATTATTGAGTATGCCAGCGAAAAAATGAATCTCAGGGTTGTATACGTACTTTGATAATAAATTTACTTTGAACTTTGAAATTAAGAAGTTATGGAGACTGAACTTTGGGAACGCTTTAAAGCTTTTGGTAGTTTTTTGAAGATTTCTGACAAGCCACATACATTTTTCCAGACATTATTTCCCAAAGTTTTAAAAGTGTGCATCACTGGTTGGAACAAAGGAAGGGAAGGTTATTGTGTAGCACAGAAGTGGGTATTAAAAAGGAATACAATGGATGACCATTACTAAACTACTCACACATCGTCACTGAATGAAGATGACCTTCTATCTTGAATGGTGTTAGTGTTCACACACAGAGTTAAACAGGATAGACAAGTCCACATTATCACTGCCTGGAGAGTCACTTCAGCACTGAGCAGCTCTACGATAAGGCCAAAGACATTGGAGTAGAATTAAGCCATTCGGCCCATCAAGTCTGCTCTGATATACTATCACGGCTGATTTAGAACATACATAGAGCAGTGCAGCACAGGGACAGGCCATTCAGCCCGCAATGTTGTGCCATACCAGTTAAAAAGCAAATCAAAAACACCCAAGCACTAATCCCTCCTACTTCACCCTTTCTGTATTCCTCCACCTTAAAAGCCTCCAATGTACTTGCCTCTATCAGGCACCCACCACTCTCTGAGTAAAATCCTTACCCTTCACATCCCCCTTGAACCTTCCTTCTCTCACTTTCAATGCATCCCCTCTGGTACTAGATATTTCAACCGTGTGAAACAAATTCTCTGACACCTCTATCAGTGTCCCTCAGGAAATTGTAAACCTCTGTCAGATCTTCCCTCAGCCTCTAGTGCTCCAGAGAAAACAGTCCAAGTTTATCCAAGATGCTGGAGAAACTCAGCAGGCCAGGCAGCATCTACGGAAAAGAGTACCCTCGATATTTCAGGCTGAGACTCTTCGGTGGGACTGGAGAAAAAGAATGAGGAGTCGGTGTTAAAAGGTGGGGGAGGGGAGAGAGAAACCCAAGATGTTAGGTGAAACCGGGAGGGGGAGGGTGAAGTAAAGAGCTGGGAAGATGATTGGTGAAAGAGATACAGAGCTGGAGAAAGGGGAATCTGATAGGAGAGGACAGAAGGCCATGGAAGAAAGAAAAGGGGGGAGGAGCACCAGAGGGAGGGGATGGGCAGGTGAGGACAAGGTGAGAGAGGGAAAAGGGACGGAGAATGGTGGGGGCTGGGCCACTACCGGAAGTTCGAAAAATCAATGTTCACACCATCAGGCTGGAGGCCACCCTGACAGAATATAAAGTGTTGCTCCTCCAACCTGAGTGTGGCCTCATTGTGACAGTAAGATGGAATGTAAAGTGTAATCCAGCCTCTCGTGAAAGCACATGCCCTCTAAACCAGGCAGCACCTCTCAACCCCAATTTATTCTCCCTCTCAACCCTGTTCTCCTGCCTTCTCCCCGTAACCTTTGATGGCCTGACTAATCAAGAACCTACCAACCTCCACTTTAAATATATTCAATGACTTGGCCTCCACAGCCGTCAGTGGCAATGAACTCCTTAGATTCATCACCAATTGTGCCAGTGTGCTGCCTATGTCATAAGAGGCAAATAAGCAGCTAACATGCGGTAATGCAAACCAGTACAACAGATGCTGGAAATCTGAAATCAACAGGGAAACAGCCAAAGGTACTTAGCAGGTCAGTTAGCATGTGTGGAGAACTCATCACTGTAAAATATTAACACTCTCACTAGTTGGGTGGAAGGAAGAGGCAGGTCATTGGAACAGGACACCAGAGAGCCAAATTCCATCCTGTGTAACTTTGTGCAGCTGGCATTGGCATGGATTGATTATAGTCACATGTATCGAGATGCAATGTTATGAAATTGGCATAGTCTGACCCCAAAAATTCCTTGAATAGCAATTCCAGGAATGACTGGATTTCAGAATCAGAATTAGAATGAGGTTTAATATCAGTGCCATAGGACGTGAAATTTGTTAACTTTGCAACAGCAACGCAATGCAATACATAATAACAGAAAAAAAGATGAATTTCAGTATATATATATATATAATAGTTACATTAAACAAATAGTGCAAAATTAAAAATAAAAAAATTAGTGAGGTAGTGTTCATGTGTTCAGTGTTCGTTCAGTGGGGTAGAAGGTGTTTCTGAATCATTGAGTGTGTGTCTTCAAGCTTTTGTACCTCCTCTTTGATGGTAGCAATGAGAAGAAGGCATGCCCTGGGTGATGAGGATCTTTAATGATGGATACCACCTTTCAGAGGCACCGTTCTTTGAAGATGTCCTGGATGCTATGGAGACTAGTGGTCATGATGGAGCTGACTACGTTTAGAACTCTCTGCAGCTCATTTTGATCCTGTGTGATAACTCCCCTCCCCACCCATACCAGGCTATGATGCAGCCAGTCATGACTTGATGATGCCTTCCTGAAATCCTAGCCTGCGCAGCCACCAAGAAGGTGTGTCATTAACGTGAGTCAGGGAGGATTAACACAACTCCAGATCATAAACTAAAAGAAACTTTTCTTTTGGGACAACGGGAAATTTAATAACTATAACTCCCCACCATCAAGGACATCCCAAAGGACCCTCAAAATCCAGGGCATGTACTCTCCTCACTAATACCATCAGGGAAGAGGTTTCTGAATGGTTGGTGGACCCATAGACACCACCTCACTATTTTGCTCTGTTTTTGTACTGTTCTTTTCACTTCCAATAATGTATATTTCTTATTGTAACTGATAGTATTTTTCTATGTCTTGCTTGCTTTTATTAGTCGAGGCATTGAGTTCAAAAGTCAGGAAGTTATGTTGCAGCTTTATAAAACTCTAGTTAGACTGCATCTGGAGTTTCGCATACATTTCTGGTCACCCCATTGTGGGAAGGATGTTGAGGTTGTGGAGACGGTGCAGAAGTGGTTCATCAGGATGCTGGCTGGATTAGAGGGCATATGAGGTTGGACAAACCAAGGTTGTTTTCTCTGAGGCAGCGGAGGCTATGGGGAGTTCTGATAGAGGTTTCCAAGATTATGAGAGGTATAGGTAGAGTGGACAGACAGTTTCTTTTGCCCGGAGCTGAAAGATCTAATACGAGGGGGCATGCATTTAAGGTGAGAGGGGGTATGTTTAAAGGAGATGTGAGGGGCAAGTTTTTTACACAGAGAGTGGTGGGTTCCTGGAATGCTCTGCCTGGGGTGGTGGTAGAGACTGAAACGTTAAAAACTCTTGAGAGACATTTAGATAGGCTCATGAATGTGAGGAAAATGGAAGGATATGGACATTGTGGAGGCAGAAGAGATTAGTTTGGTTGGCCACTTGACTACTAATTTTATTGGTTTGGCACAATATTGCAGGCCGAAGGGTCTGCTCCGGTGCTGTACTGTTGTGTGTTTTATACAAGTACTTTGACAATGAATTTACTTTGAACTTTGAAATAAGGCATGAATGGTTATACAGTGAAGCCTGTGTGATTCTCATTGTTCACTTACTTAATGATACAGTGCCTTCTTTCTTATATTCTGCACACAAATATTAAAGATAAACAAAATTATTTAAATTCTGCAAAAACAGAATGTTAGCATAAGCTTTTTTTCCTTGGCGATTTTCAGAGCTGCGCACACCACTGTTTGCTACTTCAGGTTGATTTACGTAGCGGTACATGAGGTCACCACAGACGGCGTTTGGGTGGGGGAAGCGCCATTTCTGACCAGTCGAATGTCTGAGCACAGCTCGCTGTGGCTGCAGTCCAAACTCCACGGAGGAGGGCTTCTGGTTTTGTAAACAGACTGAGACTAGCTTGATTACAGAGCACATCTGTGTAGTCATCTAGCCAAGTGCATATCACCACTGAGGTGCAGGAGAGACATTCCGCCTCATATCTGAACAGAGCCTGATCACACACTGTGAATATCACCCCTGACCTTCTGTAATGATAACCCCAATGTCCCATGGGAAGAGGTTCAGGAGACCCCTGTACAGGATTGGCAAGAGCTGCACAGGGTCGCAAACTCAGCCAGTTCCATCATGGGCAGCTCCCTCCCCAGCATCGAGCACACCTTCAAAGGGTAATGCCTCATAACGGTGGCATCCATTGTTAAGGACCCCACCACACAGATCAAGAAGGCAGCGTCCATCATGAAATATCCCCAGCATCCAAGACACACCCTCTTCTCATTACCACCTCCAAGGAGGAGGTACAGGAGTCTGAAGACTCACACTCAGCATTTTACAAACAGCTTCTTATCATTGCCATCAGGTTTCTGAACAATCAATGAACAGTACCTTACTACTTTTTCCCTCTTTTTGTACTACTTATTTAATTTTATATATATTTCTTATTGTAATTGATAGCACAATTACTGCTCCAAAACAACACATTTCATAACATACACCCAGCAGTTACAGTGCCTAATAAAGTGGCCACTGAGTGTATGTTCATGGCCTCCTGCTGCTGTAGCCCGTCCACTTCAAGGTTCAACGTGTTGTGCGGTCAGAGATGCTCTTCTGCACACCACTGTTGTAACGTGTGATTATCTGAGTTACTGTCACCTTCCTGTCAGCTTGAACCCGTCTGGCCATTCTCCTCCGTCCTCTCTCATTAACAAGGCGCTAATTCACAGTTCACTCACAGAACTGCCGCTCACTGGATGTTTTTTGCTTTTTCACACCACTCTCTGTAAACACTAGAGACTGCTGTGCGTGAAAATCCCAGGAGATCAGCAGTTTCTGAGATACTCAAACCACCCTGTCTGGCACCAATAATCAAAGTTACTTAAATCACATTTCTTCCCCATTCTGATGTTTGGTCTGAACAACATCTGAACCTCTTGACCATGTCTGCATTGAGTTGTTACCACATGATTGGCTGATCAGATATTTGCATTGACAAGTCAGGTGTACAGGTGTACCTGATAAAGTGGCCGCTGACTGTATGCAGTGATAATAAGCCAGATTCTGGTTCTGACTGGAGCTTATCTGCTCAGGTTGCCTATGACTGTGGAAAAGGGTGATCATTTTGCAGGACAAACACTGGGTAGGATGAGGGGATGTGCAAGAGGTTGGTGCAGCTCTAGATTACCCTGGTTAGACCACACTTCGAGTATTCTGTTCACTTCTGGTCGCCTCATTGAGGAAGTATGTGGAAGCTTCAGAGAGCATGCAGACAACACTGCCTTGATTAGAGATCAAATCTTATGAGGAGAGGTTGAGCAAGCAGGGGGTTTTTTCTTTGGAGCAAAGGAGGATGAGAGGTATATAAGGTGATAAGGGGCATAGATTGAGTGGGCAGACAGAGGCTTTTCCCCATGGTGGAAATAGCTAATTTCAAGTGGATTGGAGGAAAGTATGGGAGGTGGGTGGTGCAGGTAGTTGTTTTTTATGCAGAGAGTAGTGGATGTGTGGAATTCCCTACCAGAGGTGATGGTAGAGGGAGATAATACATTTGGGACATTTAAGAAATTCTTAGTTAGGCAGATAGGTGATAGAAAAAAGGTTTATGTGGGAGAGAAGGGCTATGTTGATCTTGGAGTAGGTTTAAAACCTGTAGTGTGCTGTATTGTTCTATGTTCTGAGAGAAGCGTGGGAAACACTTCAGACTGGGTTTTCCTAAATGGGGAAAGCATTGTGTTGCTCAAGGAATGGAGAGATTTAATCCCACTCTCTCAGATCCACCAATCTTGAATTCCTCTCAGAAAGTGAAAGGACCATTCATGTAATACATATTTGTTGCCTTGGGAACGCAGTCAGTTTAATCACATGATCCCTCCCATCCTGGACATTCTCTCTTCTGTCCACTTCCATCAGGCAGAAGACATAAAAGTTTGAAAGCATGTACCACCAGGATCAAGGACAGCTTCTGTTATCAGACTATTGATCAGACCTCCTGTGCAGTAAGATGGACTCTTAGCCTCACAATCTACCTCGTTATGATCTTGTAGTTTATCATTTACCTGCACTGCACTTTTTCAGTAGCTTTAGCACTTTACTCTGCTTTGCTATTATTTTACCTCATTCTAGCTCAGTGTAATCTGTATGAACAGTGTGCAAGACAAACTTTGCACTGTACATCAGTACAGGTGACAATAAGAAACCAATTCCAATACCAATTCTTCCCACCATCCTTGGGGAACATTGTTTTTACTAGATTCAGATCCAAATTCATTTATTTGTCACATGTGCATCAAAACATACAGTGAAATACATCCTGATGAAGGGTCTTGGCCTGAAATACTGACTGTTTATTCCTCTCCATCGATGCTGCCTGACTTGCTGAGCTCCTCCAGCAGTTTGTGTGTGTTGCTTTGGATTTCCAGCATCTGCTAAATCTCTTGTGTGAAATACGTCATCTGGGTTAACAGCTAACACAGCCAAACAATGTGCTGGGAGCAATTCACAGTCCAGTGCCAATATCTACTGTTTAATTTATAGTACTTTTACATTATATAAGTCAGTGATAGTCAATCTGACTCCGATTCTGCTCGTTAACATGCAGTCCAGCACTAAGAGAGCTCAAAGGAAGGAAAGGTTGATTGAATGAACTTAGCAGGTTGGGCAGCAGAGGTGGAGAAAGAAAACTGAGTGATGTTACAGACTGATTATCTTGTATCAGAGCAGCCTGGTTTATTGAGGTCATTTTTGAGGGCTGAGTGTGACCTCGTTCTTCATCAAACGAGGGGATGCTGTTCCATCAGCCAACTATGGATTTATTTTCAAAGTGTACCAGAGAGCAAATTCAGAGGAGGAGTGGATGGGAATTGAAGTGAATGGAAGCTCAGGGTTACCTTGTAGCCAGAACTGAAATGATCTGTGAAGCAATCACACAATCTGTGTTTGTCTTCTCTAGTGAATAAACAGTAAGGTACAAAGCAAGATACTTAATATAGACGAATACTCATCATCAAAAAGCCCCACCATTCAGGCTATGCTCTCTTCTCGGGCAGGAGGTAAAGGACCCTTAGGTCCCACACCACCAGGTTCAGGAATAGTTATTACCTCTCAACTATCAAGCTCCTGAAGTGGCGTGGATCACTTCTTTGTGAAGTCTCCAAGTGCCATCATGAAGAAGGCATAACAGTGCCTTTGCTTGCTGAGAAGTTTGTGTAGATTTGTCATGTCACCTCAAACACTGACAAACTTCTATAGATGTAGAGTGGATATTATTCTGACTGGTTGCATCACCGGCTGGCATGGAAACACCAATGCCCAGGAACAGAAAATTGGTGGATACAGCACTCACCACTTTTAAACAGTGCACTACCACGAGAAAGCAGCATCCATCATCGAGGAACCTAACCACCTGTGTCAGCCATTGGGCAGGAGGTACAAGAGCCTTAGATCCCACACCACCAGGTTCAGAAACAATTATTGCCCTTCAGTCATCAGGCTCCCGAACCAGCATGGATAACGTCACTGCCTCAGCACTGAACTGACTCCTCAACCTTTGGGCTCATTTTCAAAGGCTACAACTTGTGTTCTCAGTATTTTATACATTGGTTGTTTGTCAGTCATTGTCTACGTATAGTTCTTTTCATAAATCCTGTAAATGTCTGCAAAAAAATGAATCCCAAGTTACTATATGGTGACATATGCATACTTTGTTAATAAAGTTGCTTTAACTTTGAACAGGAGATCAGGTTAAGAGCAGTGAATATATGGAACTGGAAAAAAATCTAAGTTGGTCATTGTATTCACTGTTCTAATGAAAAATCATCCAACTATCAATTGCTATGTATATTTCTCTCCATAGATGCTGCCTGGCCTGATGAAAGATACCAGAAATTTCTGATTTTTTTTCTCAGATTTCCAACATGTCCTAATTTCCTTTATTGAATAACTTACACTTTCTCAGAGAAATCTGCTCCCTCTCATTTGCACAGTACATCAGTTCAATTGGGTGACAGGTGCCTCTGCATAAACAAACTGAAATCGGAGAATGTTTTCCTTTTACTAAACCCAAAGGCACAGTGCCAAAATACTTAGAATCAGAAGTTATTGAAATCTCCCTCTCTTTCATGTCAAACACATATTGGATGTTTCTTTATGGAAATCTGACCAAATTTAGTACTTTGCTTCTCTGTCGTTAAATAACTTGTGTTTATAAAAGAGGGAAGTAAGACCGCACAAACCTATAGAGTGCTTAACTCTAAGAAGCTTCTCGTAATTATTAAGTAAGTCCCTCCTCTTGAACTTATCCTGGCTCAAAGAAAACTCAACAACTCTTCCTCTTTAATTCATCAATGATAACTGAAGGTCCAGACAAGTCAATGGCCAGCATTGATTCAACTTGGTCATCCATTGGGTCTAGTCAATTGGCAAAGTGAATCACGTTCTCCAAGTAATCTATTTCCTTAACACTTGGCGTTGCATCAGTTACATGATTTGGGGTTTCAGCATAAAATTATCTACTGTCTCCAAAACCAGGTCCATTCTTTGCCAGTGTTTCTTCTGACCAAGGCTGCATTTACGTAATATATTCAAAAAATTATACACTAAATTTAGAGTTGCGGGATAGAGGCATGTCTCTACCAAAGGAGATATAAGGTGTTCCTTCCCTCCATTAGCCTGTAGGACACCCTTGGGCTTAGCACTGCCCCCACCCCCCAATCAGGGTCATGTGAAGCCATGGGAGCAGGTGGTGGATGGTCATATGAGCAGCTGGTGCTTATCACAAGCCCTGGTTATGTGACCACTGACATCTGTGAAGAGTATTGATATTGGCTGGGGTCACCTGTCTTGTAAAGACACTGCCCAGATGAAGGCAATGGCAAACCACTTCTGTAGAAAAAATTGTCAAGCCCATAATTACCTACATGGCACATAATGAATGAACAACCACAAGATTTACATTTTTTGATATTAGATTATTAATTACTTTAGAAGATGTAACTACACCGCACAGTACAAGGTTGTGCCTATCTTTTAACTTACTCTAAAATCATTCTAACTCTTCTCTCCCACATAGCCCTCTGTTTTTCCTTCATCCTGGATCCAATCTAAGAGTCTCTTAAATGTCTCCAATGTATCAGCCTTTGCCGTCACTCCAGACCCGCATTTACACTACTCGCTGTGTAAAAAACCTACCTCTGACATCTCCCCTATACCCCCTAAAATTAGCCATTTCCACTCTGACTGTCCACTCGATCTGTGCCTCATCATCTTGTGCACCTCTATCAAGTCATCTCTCATCCTCCTCCACTCCAAAGAGAAAGTCCCCTTAATATGATTTTAAGAAATAGTTTTAATAAGTAAAACCTCTCCTGCTGCTTAATATTGGTAATAACCCCCATGAGGTCAGTTTGTGGAGTTATTACTGTGGCTAACTTATTTGTCTAATTGTAAATGCTTGAACATAAGAACAGAGGAATTAGAAACAGGAGTTACTTATTAATCTTTCATACTGACTCAGTAACCCATCCACACCGTATGACTCTATCATTCTGCAAGATTAGCTCCATTGCCATGCATGAAGTCATAGACCAATACAGGCCATTCTGCCCAATGAGTCCATTCTGACCACAGTACCCACTCATAGACTTTACTTCCTTTAAAAATCTGTAGATCCATAATCTAAATTAAAATCTTCATTGCATACATGCAGGTGCACATTTGACAATGAACTTGACTTTGAGCTAACTTATAATCTTGAGATTGACCTTAAATGTGACGTTATAAACTCCTCAACCCAGAGAAGCATCATCCCTATATCAAGTCAGCTGAGCTCCAAACAAATTTTGTAAGTTTCAATAAGCTCTCCTGTCCTTCTTCTGAATCATGTTCATTATCACTGACACATGATATGAAATCTGTTGTTTGTGGCTGTAGTACAGTGCAGAATATAAAATCATTACTATATGTTAACAAAAATAATTAAATAGTGTAGAAGAGGAACAATGATGGTTAATGGTTAATGACCTGGTGGTGGAGGGGAAGAAGCTCTGCCTGAAACTTGGTGGGCAAGTGTCTTCTGGCTCCTGTATCTCCTCTGCTGGTTATTATGGGGAGAGGATTTGTCCTGAAAGCAATGTTCCTTAATGACAGATGCTGCCTGTTTCAGACTGGTACAATCTTCCCTAAATAAGAAGACCAAAGCCATACAATAGTTCAGGTACGATCTCTCTCATCTCCTGGATGACTGCAATCATGTTAAAATCCTCTCCTCTAAGTAAATTAACCACTTCGTCATCCAATAATTATCAAAATAAACATGGTGTTTTTATTGTCCCTAAACCACAGAACAATAGAAACTGTGAACTCCACAAACCAGAAATCGAACAATCCGGGATTCAGAAATTAAACGTTCTGCAGTTTATAAAGAAGACCAAATGGGTAATGATTATATCAAATAATAATAATTTTAAAAGCCATAGCTATGATATTCACATAAATTCCAGAAAGCCACTTTAAAACTTACTATTTTATTCGCTAGTAACTAGCAGCAAAATTTTACTGAGGCAGTAACATCTAAGATAACTTCATTGTTGTAAATGGTCACAAAAATATATTTATTTTATTTGCACAATTTGTCTTCTTTTGCACATTGGTTGTTAATCAGTCTTTATTTATGTATAGTTTTTTTTCAAAAATTCTATTTTATTTCTTTATTTTCCTGTAAATACCTGCAAGAAAGTGAATCTCAAGGTTGTGTATGATGATTTATACATACTTTGATACTAAAATTTATTTTGTTTTTGAATCAAATTATATACTGTATCTAAGGTAGATTTAAAAAACTGCAGAAATGCTGGACATTCTCAATATCATCTGTGGAGAGAGAAGAGGGGTTAACTTTTCAGTTCTGAGACCTTTCTTCAGGACTGTTAAAGGATCACAGATCTGATAACTCCAGTTCTCTCTGCACAGATGTTGTCTGGCTCCATAATTTTTTGCTTTTTTTTTACTATTGGAAATACTCTGCACTCCACAAAAATTTTTGATGTACCAGGCAGAAAATAATAGACGCAAAAAGTAAATTGAAGTGAAGCGATATCTCCTGCTGACTTAGTCTTGCCCTTTAGAAGACAAGCCTCACTACCCTCCAGTTATTAGATCTAGTTGCCCCTTCACTAATTCGTCTGAAACAAGCTGGTAAGACCGAGCAATCCTGTAATGAGCAGTAATGTCTTAAATGATTTAGTTTTGCTGGGTGTCAAATTCATGTAAAGCTTTTGTTAGCAGATTAAGGGACATTAGAATCAGAATCACATTCAATATCACTGGCATATGTTGGGAAATCTGTTGTTTTGTGGCAGCAATGCATTAAAAAACTATAAATAAGAAATATATATAGTAAAAAATTAAATTAAATAAATAGTGTAAAAAGTCAGCCAAAAACATTGCTCGGCAAGATATTTCTAGCACTTGAATTTTGGTTATGTTTGTTTTTCTCTCTGTATATTACTATTGAGCAAAATTGGCTATTAAGAAGTCAGTGAAGTGACACATCAACTCCATAATGTGTAACTAAATGTTCTATAATGCTCTATGCTGTAATCTTCTTCAGTATGTTCTATGCAAATTGGAGTAGGATTTCTATGTATATTACAAATTATGATAATACGTACATTGTCATATTCGCAATATCAATGTAGTTATATTTACTGTCAAATTAACATTGACATTTACGGAGTTACCAGGTCACCCCATTGCACTGTTCCTTAGCACATTCAAAGAACAAATGTGTTCGACCAGTAATCTAATTGTTCATTTCAAGAGTCTAGTGTAGTTTTCGTAAAACAATCTGAATGAAAACGTCAGCCCAGAGAATTTACATTTATTGCTGGTTTAGAGTTTATTGGTGAGACAGGCTAAATCAATTTTTTTTCAAGTAGAATTCAGGGTCTTTTCCTCATTAGTTAAAACAATAAAAGTCAAATGCTAATTATTTACAATTGGTTTCCTTTGCACATAGGAATCGAATATGTGTGTGTGTGTATGTGTGTTTAAATTTATCTCTGTATACAATCTACAATGTACTGTAGCCATCAAACTGTCAATATATTAAGATCTGCAGCTACAAAAAGAACACACCAGGTCATAATTAAAAAAAGAAAAGAATACTTTGGAAAGACTTTGTGAATAATAAATACTATCACATGCCAATGACATGGCATTTTGATTTCTTGTATTAACACTGCAACAATACTAATAATTCTCCGTAACTAGCCAAATCTTATCTCATTTTTAAAACAATCAGGGATGGATATCTCACCTCATATAATGTGTGTTTGTATGGTTTGTTAAGTTGGCATTCATTATAAAAGTATTTTTGGTATATAATTTCATAATTTAATTAAAAAATTGATTATTTCAAAAGTAAAATGTGTAACAAATTCAAAATTCTGATGTAGAACAATTCCTGCAGAAAATAATAATATAACTGCTCTATAATCAAAACTCAAGTTTCTGTTTTAGTTGTTATTACAGTTTAGGGTTAAATTTAAGACAAAATACATCCCAACTGTAAGGATGAGAAGCCTTTGTGTTGTTATATCTTTGAGTACTGAATATCAGGAAAGTTGAAGAGTTTTTTCAATGCACTGTTTGATATAACTTCCCATATATAGAGCTGTTGAGTTCTTCCAACATTTTGTGTATTTTTTTGGCTATTTCTGCAGCTTTTATTTTTCACTGACCACCTGCATGAAGATTTATTATTTCCACTCATAGATTAAGTACAATTATCCGTGGATTTCAGGTAAAGCATTGAAGATGTTGATTATTCTCAGATGCTGTGATGTATAACTCACAGCTCATGGACTGTTTGTCCCACTCCCAGCAGGGATGAGGTTACCTACCATAGTATCCATATCAGGACCACCAGACTCAAAAACAATTACTTTCCCCAAGCAGGAAGACTCATTGACACCTCCAAAGGTGAACCCACCCCTCCACACTCCCACCCACCACTACTTTATATTTTCCTGTCGGAGTCACCTTATGTACAGATACTCCTGTGCCTAGCGTCACTTTATGGACATACGATCAATCTATGTATATACGCTATCATATGTATTGCCTTTTTCATTGTGTTCTTTCTCTGATTGTGTTTTTGTGCTGCATCAGATCTAGAGTAAGAATTATTTTGTTCTCCTTTACACTTGTGTACTGAAAATGACATTAAACAATCTTGAATCTTGAACGAATGAATCAAACATTAATCTAATTTCAACTCGAATCTAATTTCAAGTCGATGAATATGTCTGAATTACACGAAGCTTTCATCATTACATTATCACCCGGAGTTCTGTATCTGCTGTTTCATACATTGATCTCACCCTGGTTTTGTCACTAAATTAATTAAATGAGGGTCAATAACAGTCACCGTGTTGGCGCACGGGTTTGCCAAAGGAATATTCAGCGGTTTGAGCACGAAAATAAAGCAGCATTAAGGATCAACGAATTAGAAACAATTGCGGTAGTCTAGCAATCGCAATATTGAGCAGCAGGGGAGCTTTAAAATGTTTGTTTATAATCATGGCCCATAGCACTTTGGTTAACACGTATATAATATTTTAATATTTTGCAGTTAAAAATACTACTTCTCGCCACGTATCCTTCAATGATAACCATTTCCAAGGTACGCGCTGACCACTATTGAAGCCTAATTTCGCAGTTTTCAGTGCTTCCTGGAACGGGGGAAGAGAACTTACCTTCTAATCTCATGCCCACGGTCAGGCACTTCTGAAATCTGCAGTAGGGGCATCGCTTCCTCTGGGTTTTGTCGATTTTGCAGTTCTGATTCTCAGTACAAGTGTAGCGCTTACTGTTCTGCACAGTCCTCTTGAAAAATCCCTGTGGGGGTGGGGGGGAGGAAGGGGCGAAGTTACTGAAAAGCTCAGAGAAAAAAGAACACTGACCCATCATGACGGAAAACAATCCGACCAAGTAGCTTCCTCTACATATGGTCCCCAAACCAAACTGTTAGAGATTGTAAATATGATTTTAACTGTGCAATTTATTTATTACACTGGGGTCGATTTTGAATAGGAATTCGGCCTGAATTTGGCGAACTTATTTATCGTTTATAATAAACCGGCACTGACCATCTCCACACTCACCTTGCAACTTTCGCAGGTCAATAGTCCATAATGATAACCGGATACTTTGTCTCCACACACTGGACACAGTTCATCAAGATCATCATCATAAACGTAGTCCATCGCCTTGAATTGAAGAGCTGAGCAGAAAGGAGTGGGAAAAAATAACAATAAAAAAGGAGGAATATCGCGATGGAGATGGCGAGGACCGGACAGAATCAGACCATTCAAAGACACCTGGAAATTCAAATGTCTATTTGCTTCTGACCCTGTCTGAAGCCGGTAATTTATAGAAATCTCACAGTTACACACCAGCTCGCCATGGAGACAGGGTCCAACCCACAGACGTAACGGAGAAATGGCCCTATCGAAGCAATCAATAAC
The DNA here is from genome assembly GCF_030144855.1 of Hypanus sabinus. NCBI lineage: Eukaryota > Metazoa > Chordata > Chondrichthyes > Myliobatiformes > Dasyatidae > Hypanus > Hypanus sabinus. The sequence continues at coordinate 27,151,368 of NC_082723.1, read as the reverse complement.
AAACGATTATTTGAAGACCTCGCTCACTTTCGCCGCAGTCTTCTGTGACACTGTTGCGCCTCACCTTTAAAGAAACCAGATCTGAAATCCCTCACTTGTTAAGTAACTGAACATCGCGAAATTAAATTCAGAAGATGCAAATGATGTTAACCTTGCAATAATCCCGTTTGGAAAATAAAATTCCTTAACACAAACAAATATTGCTGCAGACACTATCTGCAAATTTATTGTATTACATACAAAATTCTGGAGGAACTCAGCAGGTGAGATAGCATCCGCGGTAGGGGTCCCCAACCTTTTTTATGCCATGGACCCCTGCTACTACAAGGGGAATGTCGGAGGTAGGTTTTTTACACAGAGAGTTTGGGTGCGTGGTGTGCACTGCCAGGGAAGGTGGTAAAGACGGATACAATAGGGTCTTTTAAGAGACTCTTAGATAGGTACATGGGATTAGAAAAATAGAGGGCTATGCGGTAGGAAATTCTAGGCAGCTTCCAGAGTAGGGTACATGGTCGGCACAACATTGTAATGTGCTGTAAACTTCTATGTTTTATCTGCTATTAACCGAGGGACTCGTGAACCCCGGGTTGAGAACTCCTGATCTATGGAGAGGAATAGTCAGTCCCGATGAAGGGAATATTGACTCTATTCCGCTCCTTAGATGCCGCTTTGACCTGCTGAGTTTCCCCGGCATTTTGTGTCTTACAAACACGAGGAAATCTGCAGCTGCTGGAAATTCCAAGCAACACACACAAAAAGCTAAAGGAACTCAGCAGGTCAGGCAGCTTCGATGGAGAGGAAAGAACAGTCGACGTTTCGGGCCGAGACCCTTCTTCAGGACTGGAGAGAAAGGGGGAGATTTCCCTTCCTTTCCAGGAACAGCGTTACTCTAGATTTCCAGCATCTGCAAAATCTCTTGTGTTTAAAATTTCCTGTATTCACGCAGTGACACTTGCAATCGACATATTCTTAATGTTAAAACTGGAATCATTGAATAAATGTATTAGTTAGAATGTTCCGTTCTCAACCTCTCACTTTAAAACCTGCAATGATTTCGTTTACTGAAGTGGACTAAATGGGATTTTTCGAGGTGCGGAAGACTCGCCATGAATTACAGGCCGGTACGTTCTGACGGTGTGTGGGGAAACAAGTCAACCCACACGAAACGGCCTGAAACTGGCGAGAAGGGTCTCGGCCCGCAACGCCGACTGTTTATTCCTCATCATAGATGCTGCCCGACCTGCTAAGTTACGTAGAAACATAAAAAAACCTACAGCACAATTCAGGTCCTCCAGCATTTTGTGTGCGTCCTGGACTTCCAGCATCTGCAGAACCTCTTGAGTGTAAGATTCATCACTTAAGATGTTTTTAAAACTGAGGGTACGTGTTTCTGAAAAATAGAACTAATCTTAGCTTTAACTGTGCAAAGAAGTAATGCCGTATAACTCAATGGGCAGAGAAGAGGTGTTAAAGTTCTATGCATCCATTCCACAATGAATTCCCTACCAACTCATTATATATCACCGACCTAGTTCAGAGCCCGGTTTAAATCGAGCTTAAATAGCAAAACAAGGACCAATAACTTGGGCGGCTGTCTCCAGGAACTCGCCGGGTCGAGCAACAGTTGTGGAAGGAAAGGAATTACCGTCGTCTCGGGACAGAGTTTCGACCCAAAACCTCAGCATTTCCTTTCTGGCCTACAGACGCTGCTCGACCCGCTGAGTAGCTCCAAAAGGTTGGTGAACCAGATTCCAGCACCTGCAGTCTCCTGAGCCCGTGAACTAATAACCGAAGTCCAGTTACAGTACAGTCCTGTAACAATTAACCTCTGACGAATACGGCGGGTGTGGCGTAATTTAACAGTGTTAAATTGACCAGACCCACCACGTCATTTAATCGGGTGGAAAATGTTAACACCCCGTTGTTTCATCGTAGACACTCAGGCCATTTTATGGATGAAAAATATTGGTTATAACGTGTTTTTTAAAATTTGATCGCCTTCATGGGTAGTTTAACGGATGACCCCCAGAATCAGTTTCTATTTCTGTTCAGAGGTGGACAGCGCAACCTCCGTTCTCCTGTCCATTTCCTGGCTGAAGGAAAGGTTGTATTTAAGAGTCTCATTGAATCGAGGTTCACCTGGTCGCGCGGGAATAACTCCGCTGTCTCGCCGCCTGTCCTCCCTCGGGCTGCCCGGCTCGGAGCCCGCAGGGCGCGGACACTCGCGGGTTTAACGGGAGCAGCCGAACGTTAACGAGCTATTATTGTTGTCACTTATTAGACGTAGAAAGAATTGGAATCAGAACAACGTTCGCCATCGCTGTCTCCGATGACGTGAAATGCGTTGCTTTGCGGCAGCAGTGCAAAAACATGGAATTAGTATAAATTACAAAATAAGTAAATAGCGGAGAACACACGATTTAAGAGTGAAAATAGGCAACGAGAGACGGGGGGGGGGGGGGTAACAGACCATCAAATGGTTGTTGCCTGAATTTATTTCGATAACTAATAGGAAAAGAAAGCTAAACTATACGAGATTGACATTAAAGTCAATTGTTGCGAACGGGAGCCTCGCCAACTCTGCGTGTAGAAGGAAAGGGGGAACTGAACGACCAAGACCTGTCAAAAGTGTATTTTTTCTACGGATTCTAAACCAAAATTCCCTCTCCCAATTACAGCAGAATTTTACACAGTCCCGGAAAAGACTAAATGTGTGCGAACGAATCTCACATCTTAAGCAATTATATTTTCGAAGTTGAAGTAGTCTGAGGTATTTAAATAGGGTCATACCCGCCGCAGTAACCAGGGTGTTCTACCGGTTCCCAATCTGAAGCTCTCGTCTCAATCGCTGGGAACTCTAAACGTGTGTGAGCAAATCTCACACCTCGGACAATTTTATTTCCAAACTTTAATTTGTCTGTCTGGCCGAGACATGTCACTGGGCTAATAGAGGAAGACTGGGTTCGCATTTATCAGGTTAGCAACACCGGTCTTATGAAATCGATAAATTCAACACTAGAGTTTCAATAATCCATGTCAAAGAATTTCAGAATGTATATTGTATACATTTCTCTGACATTAAATGCACCTATTGAAAGACTTCCGATAGGTAGGAAAAAACATTTAATTGGATTTACATTTGCTGTACCAATACTTTAAACAACCGTCAGCAAATCGGGAGCCTCCGACAGCATCGGGACCCCCTGCTCTCAATTCGCCTGTAAATTACACTTTACATTTCTAACATTACTGCAAAGAATAAAACGCACAAGGATGCGCACTCAAGTTCACAGTCCCAGTTAGTGAGCGTTGGATTCTGCATTACGTCCGCTTTGTACACAGTTTTGTTCTCTCTTGGTTCTCTTGTATAATTTATATATACTTTATGTTTTATATTTTCTCTGAGCCTACGAACCTGTCATGCTGTTTATTTTCATTGTGCAACACACACACACAATGCTGGAGGACCTCAGCAGCCAGAGCAGAATGAACAGTCGACGTTTCGGGCCGAGACCCTTGACTGTTGAGGTGTGTGTGTGTGTGTGTGTGTGTGTGTGTGTGTGTGTGTGTGTGTGTGTGTGTGTGTGTGTGTGTGTGTGTGTGTGTGTGTGTGTGTGTGTGTGTGTGTGTGTGTGTGTGTGTGTGTGTGTGTGTGGAGAATTCCAGCACCTGCAGAATCTCCCGTATTTAATTCTCTTTTCATATTACCTGTATCTCTCTGGACTTACGCACATGACAATAAACTCTTGAAGCCGATTCATATTGTTTATACATAAAATAAAGGAAGTTTGAAATTATCGTTGGTTAGAGAAGATATTATTTTGGATAATATAATTTTATTGATATTCTCATGTCCTGACAAGAAGCTGGAATGTTTCAGGAGGGTTGGATGCTGTTTAGCGCTCGCCCTTTACAGCAGAACTTGTTATCCCTAAGGCTCCAATTTATCCACGAAATATCCCACGTGAAACCCACTCAGTCCTTGTCCGTCAAACATTTAGGCTCAATCATAGGCTGACTCGGACTTCCCTTCCCTTGTCCCACCCCTCAGTCAACAGAGTGGTCCTGCCGAGGGGTCTCGGCCCGAAACGTCGACTGTTCTTTTTCCACAGATGCTGGCTGACCTGCCGAGTTCCTCCGGATTTCCAGCATCTGCAGATTTTCTCTTGTTTGGGCAATATGGCCCCGCCTCCCCACCCAGCCCTCGCACCTCATAGGGTAACCTTTGATCGTAGGTACGCCGAGGGGACCAATCAGGTGGGCGTGCGTTCCCAGTGGTCAAGGCGTTTTGGAGCGGTGACCCGACAGGTTGTACACCGAAAGGCGCGGGACTCGGTGGATGGCGCTGGTGAAGATGGAAGGTCAGTTTCCCGACGTTTATTCCTCGCCTTTCTGCTGTTTTTGTGAGAACCATTCCCAGTCTCCGGGCGTAATGTCGTGGTCACGTTGGCCTGAAGCAACACCTGGGTAGTCCGTGCAAAGCAGGAGTGCTGAACTCTTGCGTGCGTTGCCTTTTGTACGACTTAGTCTGGCGACTCATGTAACACAGAACCGGCCCTTCGGCCCAACTAGGCCATGCCGACCATTCAAGCTAGTACTGTATTCCCACGTTTGGCGCACATAAAGCTTTCAGAACCGTGTACCTAACCAATTGTCTTTGAAAAGTTAGGGTTCGCTTTGTTTGTCATACGTACATCGCACAATGCAGTGAAATGTGTCGTTTGCGTCGGAGGGTGTGCTGGGGGCTGCCCGCAAGCGTCCCCACGCTTCCAACGCTAATAGATTAGATTCAACTTTGTCGTTGTGCCCAGTACAGATACAAAGCCAATGAAATGCAATTAGCATCTAACCAGAAGTACTAAGAATAGTGTTATTTACAAAATAACTGCAAATAAAAAGCAAGTGCTACAGCACACAAATATAAAAGTACTGAGACAGTACAATATGGGTGCAGTACTGCTTTGCGCTGTGATGTGAGGTTGAGCGGGGTCACAGTCTCAGAAAAGAAGCTCTTCCTGAGCCTGCTGGAGTGGAGGCTCCTGAAGCGCCTCACATGAAATTAGGCAATAACTAAAGCCTCAACCACTTACTGTGGCAGCTTGTTCCATAAGCTTGCTGAACTCTGTTTAAAAAAAGTTGCCCCTCAAGTTTCTTGGAAAACTTTCTCTGCATTTTAAACCTCTCCTCTCTAGTTGATTCCCCAACGTTGGGGAAGAAGACTGGGTGCATTCCCTTGGTCCAAGCCCCTCATGACTTTATAACTGCCAGTATCCTTTGTATCGTGAAAAAGGTCCTAGTCTGGCTAACCTGTGCCAGTAACTCTGTCCCTTGAGACTTGGTGACATTCTTGTGAATCTTTTCTGCACTCTTTCCAATTTGTATTATGTTGACTGGCTACATCACAGCCTAGTATGGAAACACCAGTGCCCTTGAATGGAAAATCCAACAAAAAGTAGTGGATGCAGCCCAGTCCGTCACAATAAAGCCCTCTCTATCATTGAACAGATCTACACAAAGCGTGGTTGCAACATTCATCGTCCGTGACCCCCACCACCCAGGTCATGCTCGCTTCTCACTGTTGCCATCAGAAAGAAGGTACTGAAGCCTCAGGGCTCCCACCACCAGGTTCAGGAACGGTTATTATCCTTCAACCTTGAACCAAAAGTGGTAACTTCACTCAACTTCATTTGCCCCATGTTCCATGGACTCATTTTCTTGGACACTTGTTCTCGATATAATTTATTTATTTATTGGGGTTTTTTTGTATTTGCACAATTTGTTGTCTTTTGCACACTGGTTGTCGGTCTTTCATTAGTTCTATATTAGTTCCATCATGGATTTACTGTGAATGCCTGCAAGATAAACAATCTCAGGATTCTATATGATGACATGTATGTACTTTAATAATAAATTTACTTTGAACATCTTTCCTGTAGCTAGGTGACCAAACCCTAGTAAAATATTCCCAATGTGGTCTCAGCAGCACCTTATACAACAGCAGCATAACATTCCAACATCTCTACTCAGTACCAGCATGCTTAAAGACTTCTTCACCACTCTATCTGCCTTGTCTTCATTTCCAGGGAAGTTTGTTCCTGAACTCCAAAGTCCTTCTGTTGTACAACACTCCCCAATCCCCTTCTGCTCTCGAAGGTTGTTAAATAATCAACAATATTGAAAGGAAGAAATGGTCCCAGGTTATCCTGACCAATATACATCTCTCACAACTATCATAAAACAGATTATATGGTGGTTGTATTGCAATAGGCTCTTCATTGGCTGTTACATTTCTTACATCTATGACATTTATCAAAATATGTTTTGCTAACTGTAAACTAAACTGAGAAGCCTTACAAGGACATTTAGAAGAAAGTACTAATTCCTCAAATTTATCAGCATTCATTTCATGACTTTTAATCATTGACCTTTTAGATTCTTCATCATTATCATTATGTACCATGCCGTAAGATGTGGGTGATCGTGGTCTCATGGCTGTTATTTTCCTGACAAATTTTCCTACAGAATTGGTTTGCCATTGCTTTCTTCTGGGCAGTGTCTTTTCAAGCTGGGTGACCCCTGCCACTATCAATTGTCCGCCCGGGGTCAGTGGTCATATAACCAGGACCAGCTGCTCATAAGACCATCCACCACGTCCTCCCTAGCTTCATGTGACCCTGAATGGTGAGGGGGGGGGGTGGAATTGTGGTTAAGCATGTGCTACTCCTTGTTCAAGAGTGACCTGCAGGCTAGCGGAAGGAAGGAACAACTTATGGTTTATTAACAAAATGGAGATATAAGAGATGTCAGATGCTGCATTATGAAGAATGAAAACAACATTTTGGAGGAACCCAGCAGGTCAGGCAGCATCCATGGAGCTAGAGGATTTATAGATGTTTTAGCTGGAGACCATGCATCAAGACTGCTGCCTGACCTAATAAATTCCTCCAGCAGTTTGTATTTTAATTTTCAAAGCTTCTGTCTTTCTGTAATAAACACTCGTGCTCTCAGAACACAGGAGTACATTATACCAACATTTCCAAAATGCATTTGCATGATCATTTTTAGTCTGAATCAAGTTTATAATCACTTGACATATGTTGTAAAATTTGTAGTTCTGTGGCAGCAGTGTAGTGCATAAAGATACTACAAATTGCAGTAAGTATCTATGTTAGAAATTAAATTACATAAGAAATCCATGAATTTTCCCATAATAAAATATTTTCCTATACATAGTTTGGAGCAGGGGTTCACAACTTTTTTTTATACCAAGGATCTCTACGGTTGATTGAGGGGTCCAAGGAATCTCGGGTTGGGCAGTCCAGGTTTAGAGAGATATTGGTCAAACCTATGCAAACCGGACTGGCTTAGATGGACTATTTGGGCCACAGAAGCTATTTCCCTGCTGTATAACTGTGATTTCTTGACTAATTCATACTTTTTATAAATTGTGTACATCATGATTTCAGTGCTCCTAGTTCTCTCTGCACCTAACAAGCATCACGGTTCAGTATGGACAGTTCATAATAACAATAGTTTAGAGGTTACATGTAATGAAGCAAATGTCAGGTAAAGTGGTGATGTTTAGGTACCTCCTTTGATAACCATGTTCTTCTGAGCTGCTCTTGTACTCAAGATTTATAATCATCTTCCACTTGTTGCTTTTTCTCCCTGGAAAATTTCCTGCTTTGAATGGAGAGAAATTGCCCTAGTTTCTTTTTTTCCCTTTAAGCACAAGGGATTATGCAGATGTTGGAAATCCAGAACAACACACACACAAAAGTCCTGGAGAAACTCAACAGGTCAAACAGAATCTATGAAAATGAATAAACAGTCGACATTTCGAGCCAAGACCCTTCACCAGGAATGGCCAGAAACATTAACTGTTTATTCCCCTCCATAGATGGTGTAGTTCAGTCTAGTTTTTTTTTGCACTGTGTCATGTAACACCATGGTCCTGAAAAACATTGTCTCATTTTTACTATGTACTGTACCAGCAGTTATGGTTGAAATGACAGTAAAAGTTGACTAGTCTACAGAGTTCCTCTAGGTTTTAGTGTGTTTTCCTTTTTTTCTCTATCCCGTAAGAGATAGGCCATTTGGCCCTTTGAGCTTGTCCCATCATTCAATAACATCATATGAGTTCACACTTCCTACTCCCTCACCAAAACTCTTGTTATCTTTAACTTCAAAATTGCTTAATGTGTACACAAGTTTAAAGAACAAAATAAGTGTTACTCCAGATCTAATGCAGCAGAAAAATAAAATAATAATAAAGAAGACAATAATAAAAAAACACAATAAATATAAGTACATGCGATAGGAGATATATATATATATATATATATATATATATAGATTGTATGCTCATAAAGTGACAATAGGCACAGGAGTAAATGTACATGAAGTGACTGACAGGAAATGATAAAGTACTGTTGGTGGGCATTAAGATTAAATTTATTTATTTCAGATCTGAATATACTCCACAATTTCTGGGGCAAATGGCTCCCATCCCTCTGAGAATGAGCCTAACTTTTTAGAAAAGGTTTAAAGCAGCAGTTCCCAAGGATCCCTCGGTTAATGATAGGGGTCCATGGCATAAAAAGGTTGGAAATCCCTGGTTTAAAAAAATATGGACCAGACGCACATTTGGCTAAGTTGTTTACTCATTCACCCTCCTTTTACCCCATTAACCCCACCTTCACCACTTCGTAAAGAACAATGCATCAATACTTGTTTTCCGTATTTCATTATTGAGGTGTGGACATCGCTGATCTATAATGCCCTTGCTTCATTGGAACACAAAGATAGCATCAAGTTACCCTGAGATTCTTGATACAACCAAGTAACACTCTTAGGTGTTTTGGTGTACTGTTGCATATGGTTAGCATAATGCCTTAAAGTCCCAGCAGCCAGGGTTCAATTCCTGCTGTTGTTTCTAAGGAGTCTGTACCTTCTCCCCATAACTGCATGGTTTTCCTCCTGGAACTCTGGTTTCCTCCCACATTCTAAAGATGTTACTGTGTTGAGCAACAGATTTCTTTCATATGAACTTAATTAATAAAATTAATTTTGTGATTGCTGTAATAAATTAGTAAATTTTTTTCATTACAAATTAATTTTTAAATTTGAATTTTAAAATAATTAATTTTTCCTTGGACTAAGTTCAAGGTTAATGAACAATCCATAAAGTTAATGTGAATGGCTTCCAAGTGAACAAATGCTTGAACTTATAAGTGAGATTTAGCTTTTGCTTCTTTGAACTTGAGTTTCTGAAGAATAGTTTGCTTCATTTGTTTGTGAAATGTTTAATCTCCTATTCTTTTGAAATTGATTGCAGGGGTTCCCACCCTGGGGTCCGTAGACCACTTGGTTAATGGTAAATGAAAAAGATTGGGAACCCTGACTTTCATAACATAAGATATAGGAGTAGAGTGAGGCCATTTGGCCCATCAAATTGCTCCACAATTCAATTGTGGCTGATTTATTCTCCCTTTCAACCCCATTCTCTTGCCTTCTCCCCATAACCTTTGATGCCCTGACTAACCAAGGAATCTATCAACCGAAGCATTAAATAATAACTTTGTCTCCACAGCCATCTGTGGCAATGAATTTCCCAGATTCACCACACTCTGGCTAAAGAAATTCTTCATCTCTGTTCTAAAGGGATATCCCTCTATTCTAAGGCTATGTCCTCTGGTCATAGACTCCCCCACTACAGGAAATATCCTTTCCACATCCACTCTATTTAGGCCGTTTAATGTTCAATAGTGGAAATAGGGCATAGAGTTTTGAAATTAATAAATAAAATAATTAATGCTGAATATGCAGCCAATGCAGAAGAATTGTACAGTCAGATGACACTGTAATCTCTTTTTCTTTAAAAGATTACATTTTTGTCTATTTTGCACTTTCATTCAGTATTTATCCTAGTAGCAAGAATGCATTTCCTTTCGATAGAGGTTTCACTTGTTTGTTCATGAAAATTGCACAAATTTAAGTTGAGAAGTCAATAGATTAGGTAAAAAGGATTAATAAGGGAGGGGTATGAAGCAAATTATTCTTAAAATAATGCAAGACTATTATAATTAAAATCTAGGATGTCAAATTAATTTCTGCTTGCCTTTTAATAATGCTTTAATGCAATTCTTTTATAAGCTCTTAATCTCTATGCATTTCTGTTTGTCAATTTCACTCTATTGTTCCTCTTTTTCCATGTTTTTTAAAAACCTATTTCTCATTAATTCCCTTTCTTTGCTTTTTACCCTGTCCTTTTAATTTTGTCTTTCTCTTGTTCTTGTCGTTGAATTGCTTTCAATCAGGCATTTACATTTTTTGATTTTGCTGACTCGGTAATCTGCCGAGCTTTTGTTGTACCATATCTTTTGGCTTTGTTCCTGAATTATTTGTTTCATTCCTCGTTCTGTATTACTGGCCTCTCGTCTATCTTTTTTTTTTGTGCAGAAGATCTACAGGCTGGAGTTACCTCCCCAGCACAGTATCATGGATGTTTCTACCACCATGGCTGTTATTACCATTTCTAGGATCTTATTTTTACTAAAATCTTAACTGTTTATATTTATTGCAGCTGATTTGAAAGCCCAAGAAAGGACAAAATGAGCTATAATCTTCTGCAAGGTAAATTTCAGCCAGTTTTTAATAATCTGGACATGATGAGATATTTGTATTCAGTGTGTAAAAAAAAAAAATAGATCACATAGTCCTTAATGTTTTCAATTCTCCATAAAACAAATATAATCATATCGTTTCTAACAAATAAAGATGAGCCAGCATGTTTGCTAATAACTTCAGTTAAGTCTTTGTGTATATATTGCCAAAAGAGTGGCTTTAAAGGACATTGTTATATTGTGTATGGCAATATATGTAAAAACAATGAAGATTCACCTTCCAAGCTCTGTTTTATATGCAAGCTATTATTCTAACTAAAATGGGCCATATTTCAGTTTATGTGCAAAAGCTTTTCATGCAATAATACTTTTAAAAGGAGCAAATCGTACTTGTAGTAACAATTGTGTACATTGACCTGAATGAGAAAATCTCATTAAGTCAAAACATGCACTTATTTAAAAAGAAAACTTACTTAAATGCTTTCAGTTTGCTAATCTCATAAAAGTTAACTACCGATGTCAAATTATAAATACACATTTCTCTTTTAGAACAAAAATTCCTTTAACGATGGAAACTGACATTACTTTATCAACAAGATAAGGAACAGTCATGAACTTGTGTCTTGGACACTAAAATCTGTTATCTCATTGAGGTGTTGATCAACTGTCACTTGTATCGTTATATATTAAATGTGCTGTTTTCATTTCAGTGTGGCCCTGTGGTGATTCAATCATAAATTATACTTAAGTTGCATTCCTCTGCGAACATTAAAACCTTCAAAGTTACCTTTCCAGATTAATTCTGTTTATTTGTCAAAATATATTAGGAATTTTTATAAACCAATGATCCTAAATCAGATGCATAGACTGGTATTTTAAGGAAAAAAACCCACAGACAATTGACTACATTTTCACTGGAAAAGAGTAACACTTTAAATTTTCTGGGCAGTCGTTTGAATATAGCATTAAACTTGCCTACATATGAATGTATGTTGTCATAATAAATGTCAAAATTAAATGTTGAAGAAAGATGTATTTGAATAAAAATATTAGGATTTACTCCATCAGTTACTCCTTATTTGTCATCTTACCAAAAAATAAGTAAAATATGGATATATTGGAGCAGAGAATAATGAAATGCACTTTGATCTGAAAGCAATTATTTTTCCAGCTACAATGCAGTGTAATGTGCCATGTATGTAGCTATGCTGAGCAAACACAAAAAAAAACACCAATATATCCATATCTTGCTTATTTTGTGGAAGATAACAAAAAAAAATCACCTTCCACTGAAAGCGTAACAGAAAATGCCATTTTGATTCATTCTATAAAGTCGCAGTCAGAATGGCATATTTCCCTTGGGCTTTCTGTAGATCTGTGTTACTGTGATTTAAAAAAATCTCTTTACTAAACATAAATAGTCTGAATTTATGTCTTCACAAAGCATTAATAATCAGTTCTACTTTAAGAAACATTGCTACACAAAAACAGGATCTGCAATACATCGGAGCAAGTTGTACTGAATAATGAATTTGTGTTTATGTAGTAGTTATGAAAAGCTAACAATGTATCAAAGTTGTAGCAGTCTTTTAAATACAAACCAAAAGATTCTTAAAAACACAAGTTCTCTTCTACAATCCTGGGAGGGGCTCTGTATGAAATAATTGACAGTACTATAATATAGCAATTAGCTTCTAAACATTGCATTTGTTAGAACGCTATTTTAAAATGGTAATCTCCTGTACACTGTTCTCTTTAGATTTGTTTAACTCCAGTAGAAGTACCTGAAACCTATTTATAATTTTTTCCAAATATCTTGAAGAATTCCTTTGAAGGAGTACATTTGTAACAATATTTATGTGTTTGCCATTTTATAACAACATTGTTTAAAATGTTATTTCTGGGTGCTGAACAAGTAGTTCCCTAACAAATGTACACTGTTAATTTTTTCAGAATATAGTGTGTTTTCATGTTGAATCATTTTGCCTCTGCTATCACAGTGTAGCTTCCTTGTTATCAGAACCAGCAAGTAGCAAACTTCAACCATTTTACAAATACAAAGTGGTTGAAACATTCTAAAAAGTTGCAGCTTTAAAAAAAAACGCCAAAGTTCTTTTCACCACTAAAACATCCTCTGAATTTCTATGCATTAATCATAACTATATTTTTATGTAGACACCATTGGATGCAGCATAACACTTAGCACAGATTAGAATTGCTAATAAATATTTTGCAGCAGTTTTTATATACAAGAAAAAATCAAACTGAAATAGACCGCAATTCTTCACGAGCAATGTGAATGCTGTAAATCAGACTAAGCTGCAATAATTTTGCATGCCACCAGTCTAAAGCCAAGCGTTCTAAGATGCATTCCCCCAGAAACTTGTCGATTCTTTTGATCGTTCTACCACTGGCTTTATATTTTCCTCTTTTAAGGTGCACATTTGGACACAGCAGGTCCTTTCACAATTTGATGATTTACATTTTTCCAGGTAACATTGAAGAGATGTCAATAAGTTATGCTTATGAGTAGTTCTGATATATTCTTGCAGTATAAAATGTTGTAATGAAATGAGCAATCTCTATGCATTTGCCACCAAACATTACAGATCTCAGTTATATGTGTCATAAGTTTTCATGAGTTTAAATCTAAAACACTCTTCCATTCAAAGTTCCTCTTCCATGGATTGATATAAAGTTATAATCACATAATACATTGTACAGTCCTCTACTTAACCCATTCTCTCTAATAATTAAATTTTGCATGTGAATAGTCAAATATGTTTGAAAATACTTACGTGTGTCTGGAAGGGTTTGTTTGATGGGTTTGCAAGTTTCAATCACCGAGGGACTATCAGACATTACTGCTTTAAGAGAATCCGCTCCAAACAGTTTCACCTCTAGCCTAGTTAAAATGATCTTCAAATTAAAAAAAAAATCGAGAGTTGGAAAACTAAAATGATATACTTGTTACTGAACTCTGATCAGGATGTGTGTATCAGTACGACAGTAAACTGCACCAGCCAACTCATGATGGGGCTAATAACGAAATGAGGGTCTGGTGTAGAAATTTGATTGGCTCTTCTGGTCAGGTGACCTCATGAGAGATAAGAAACCGTAGTTACAAAATGACAGAAGTTTTTTTTTTGAAAGAACAGATAATACGAAAGAAATAATTAACCAAGTCTGGTAGAGAGAAAATGGATGGGCGATGTTTTCGTCATAAACCAGAGGGGCTGTACGGGGCTGGAGGTACTGATCTCTGTTGTTTTAAAAGCCAAATATTTGTTTTCAGTAGGAATCCATGTCTTCCAGTTAGTTTCGGTTTTGTTTGCCACCTTGTGTGGAATAGATTTCCCAGTGAAAATGTAAAATGACAACCTAGAATCAAATAACGATGTGATTTAGCAAGGGCTGTAGATTCTTCCGTCTGCAGTTAGTAAAGGATCTTGGCCCAAAACGTCAACTCTTTCTGCCTTCCCATAGATGCTGCCTGGCTGGCTGAGTTTCTGCAGCATTCTGTGAGTATTACTCTGGATTCTCAGCATCTACAGAAATCTCTTGTGCTTTTAATTTTTCATATGTTTGCCAAAGTTATTACATTTCAAGTTTGCCTGTGTGCAATTTTACCAGTATGTTGATCAAACCAAATAGTAAGTGTGAATTGATGACATAAAAGATTGCAGTTGCTGGAATCTGAAGCGACATACAGGAGGCCAAGGAACTTAGCATCTTTAGAGAGGAATGGACAATTGATGTTTTGGGTCAAGACACTTCACTTGGTCTAAGTATTATTTGGTGTCTGAAGAAGTGAGGAATCCATGAAGGTGGATAGTGCAGGAAATGAACGCAACAGTGAAGGTTTCTGCACAGCAGTAAGTTAGAGGTCACTGGTGAGAGTGGTTGCCACTTTTAGTTTGGTTTTGAGCAGAGCTTTATTTATCCACCTGCCCATCTGTCCATCATGGAGCACGCCGCCCAGCAATCCCCCGATTTAACCCTGCTCTAATCACTGGGCGACTTACAATGACCAACCAGCCTATTGACTGGTACGTCTTTGGACTGTGGAAGAAAACTGGAGCACCCAGAGGAAACCCATGCATTTACGTGGAAGATGTATAAGCACCACATACAGATGTACAGAGGATGCCCGAACTGAACTCCAAACTCTGACGATCCCAGTGGTGTTGGCGTTGTGTTGACCACCACACCAAGAGCTTTGAAAAGGAGAACAAGGGTTTTGATAACCAAACATTGGGAACATAGAAACCAGTTGAATGAAGCCAACGTGGACCAGCTGAACAATGCTGTGACACTGTACTTGGCTAAGATGGACATACTTTTGGATGTTTTGGGGACAGTGGCCTTTGGGGTTCTATTGAATTCAGCACAGGGCTTTAGTCAGATGACCACCCAGCAAGAAGTTGTATATCAATCCTGTAGTTGACCAAGGCACAGTCACTTTCAACAATGCTACGCTGATTTGTCTCAGTAAAATGGCCTAACCTTAGTTGCATTTAGCTGGGTGTTCATGTAAATATGAACTGCACGGATGTGCATTATGTAAGAATAACCCTATCAAGGTCAGTGCTCGAGGTCACCAGGCCCTGCTACCTTCAGGTTTGGTCAGTTTGTGATTGTTGGGAGGCAACTGTGTACTGTGCTCATCTTCAGATACTGTATGATCATATTGTCTTAACTTAAGCCCCATGCATATGCTCAGTGGCTACTTTCTTAGGTACCTCTTGTAACTAATAAAGGGGCCACTGAGTATGTTTGCGGTCATCTGCTGCTGTAGCCCATCCACTTCAAGGTTCGACGTGTTGTGCAGTTGGAGATGCTCTTCTGCACACCGCTGTTGTAATGTGTGGTTATTTGAGTTAATGTCACCTTCCTATCAGCTTGAACCAGTCTGGCCATTCTCCTTTGACCTCTCTCATTAACAAGGTGTTTTCACCCACAGAGCTGCTGCTCACTGTATATATATTTTTTGTTTCTCTCACCATTCTCTGTAAACTGTCTAGATGGTGTGTGTGAAAATCCCAGGAGATCAGCAGTTTCTGAGATACTCAAACCACCCTGTCTGGCACCAACAATCATTCCACGGTCAAAGTCAATTAAATCACATTTCTTTCCCATTCTGATGTTTGGTCTTAACAAGAAGTGAACCTTTTGACCATGTTTGCATGTTTTAATGTATTGAGTTGGTGCCACATGATTGGCTGATTAGATATTTGCAGTAACGAGCAGGTGTACCTAATAAAGTGGCCACTGAGTTCAGAACTCAGATAAGTACAGCACAGGAGTAGACAGTTCAGCTCACAGTGTTGTCTTGGATGAACTAAATTAAAAGTCAACCAAGTTCGTGCTTTCTGCTTCAAATCATCATCAAAGATCCCCACCATCCAAGCCATGCCATCCCCTTACGGAATCGGGAGCAAGTTACAGCTTGTGATTCAGCTGGGAGCTCAGAGAATTCGACCGTGTAGGTAGGATTTAAGCCGACCTGGTCAATACCTGTGGAGTAGGGAGAACTGCGCAGGCGCGAGTGACGTCAGCGTCGAGCGCGCACTTTAAAAGGCAGGACTTCTTTTCAGAGCGGGCAGCGGAGTCCGTGGAAGCAGAGTCCTGGGCTTTGGCTAAGTGGGCTTCGGCGTAAGGGGACTTCGGTAAGCCTGTGTGATTGCTCGCTGAGGGGAAGAAGGTAAGGTCGCTAGGTGCTTTTTAGACTTATTCTATTAATCCAGTTCAGGTATGGGGGAGACAGTCAGAGCAGTGGTGTGCTCCGTATGCAGTATGTGGGAGGTCAAGGTCAACACAGTTGTCCCTGATGACCACACCTGCAAAAGGTGCGTCCAGCTGCAGCTCCTATCAGACCGAGTTAGGGAGTTGGAGCAGGAGCTGGATGAACTACGGATCATTCGGGAGGTGGAGGCAGAGATAGATAGGAGTTATCAGGAGGTAGTCACACCAAAAAACCAAGAAGTAGGCAGATGGGTGACGGTCCAGAGAGGCAGGGGGAGCAGGCAAAGAGAGCAGAGCACCCCTGCGGCCATTCCCATTAACAATAAGTATACCGTACTGGATACTGTTGATGGGGATGACCTACCAGGAATGAGTTGTAGTGGTCCTGCCTCTAGAAAGGGGAGGAGGGAAGAGAAGAGAGCGATAGTTTTAGGGGACTCTATAGTTAGGGGGGCAGATAGGAGATTTTGTGGGGCAGATCGGGAGTCTCGGATGGTATGTTGCCTCCCTGGTGCCAGGGTCCGGGACATCTCAGATCGGGTGCAGGCTATTCTTGAGAGTGAGGACATGAACCCAGATGTAGTGGTCCATGTAGGGACCAATGATGTAGTTAAGGTGAGTGAGGGGGTCCTGCTTAGAGAGTTCAGGGAGTTAGGAGTGAAGCTGAAAGGCAGGACCTCCAGGGTGACAATCTCGGGATTGCTACCTGTGCCACGTGCGAGTGAGGCGAAGAATAGAATGATTATGCACATTAATACGAGGCTGAGAGCATGGTGCAGGAAGGAAGGGTTCAGGTTTTTGGATAATTGGTCTTTGTTCCAGGGATATTGGGATCTGTTTCGAAGGGATGGTCTACATCTGAACCGGAGGGGTACTAACATTCTTGCAGGAGTATTTGCCAGTGCTGCTCGGGGTGGGGGGGGGGGGTTTAAACTAGATGTGCAGGGGGCAGGAATCCAGATCCAGAGGGTTGGTCAGAAGGCGCATGGGGTTAAATGTGTACAAGGTTTGGGTGATCTTGAGAAGGTCATCAAAATTCAGGGTGCAATTTGCCCGATGGAAGTTCAAGGAGCTGGGTTAGGTACAGTAGACAGTGTTTTAAGCAAAGAGAGGAGGAATGGGCTAAGAATTCTATACTTGAATGCGCATAGTGTCAGAAATAAGACAGATGAGCTTGAAGCTCAGATGAAAATGGGGAACTACGATATTGTTGGGATAACGGAGACATGGCTGCAAGGGGATCAGGCCTGGGAATTGAGTGTACCAGGGTATACGTGCTATCGTAGAGACAGAAATATGGGAAGAGGGGGTGGGGTGGCCCTGTTGGTGAGGAATGAGATTCAGTCCTTAGCAAGAGGTGACTTGGGAACAGGGGAAGTAGAGTCTGTGTGGATTGAGCTGAGGAACAGTAAGGGTAAAAAGACCCTAATGGGTGTTGTGTACAGGCCCCCAAACAGTAGCGTGGATATTGGGTACAAGTTGATTAGGGAGTTAACATTGGCATGTGCTAAAGGTAATGCAGTCGTTATGGGAGATTTCAACATGCAGGTGGACTGGGAGAATCAGGTAGGTGCTGGACCCCAGGATAGGGAGTTTGTGGAGTGTCTAAGGGATGTATTTTTGGAACAGCTTGTGCTTGAGCCAACCAGGAACGAGGCTATTTTGGACTTGGTGATGTGTAATGAACAGGAATTGATAAGTGATCTTGAAGTAAAGGAGCCATTAGGAAGTAGTGATCATAACATGATAAGTTTTTATCTACAATTTGAGTGGGATAGGGGCAGATCAGAGGAGTCAGTGTTGCAATTAAATAAAGGAGACTACGGAGCCATGAGGGATGGGCTGGCCAAAGTTAAATGGGCGGATGCCCTGGCAGGAAAGACAGTGGATCAGCAGTGGCAGATATTCTTGGGCATAATACAAAAGATGCAAATGCAGTTCATTCCAATGAGAAGGAAGGATTCAAAGAGGGGGAAGGGGCCACAGTGGTTGACAAAGGAAGTCAGAGATTGTATAGCATTAAAGAAAAAGAAGTATGACAGGGCTAAGATGAGTGGGAATACAGATGATTGGGAAAGTTTTAAGGAACAGCAGATCTTAACTAAAAAAGCAATACGGAGAGAAAAAATCAGGTATGAGCTCAGTCTAGCCAGGAATATAAAAGGGGATAGCAAAAGCTTTTTTAGCTATGTGAAGAGAAAGAAGATGGTTAAGAACAATGTTGGCCCCTTGAAGAATGAATTGGGAGAAATTGTTATGGGAAACAGGGAAATGACAACAGAATTTAATGCATACTTTAGATCTGTCTTCACCAGGGAGGACACAAGCAATCTCCCAGATGTATGGATGGGCCAGGGTCATAAGATATCAGAGGAATTGAGACAGATTGACATTAGGAAAGAAACTGTGATGAGTAGACTGGTAGGACTGAAGGCTAATAAATCCCCGGGTCCAGATGGTCTGCATCCGAGGGTTCTAAAAGAGGTGGCTCAGGAAATTGCGGATGCATTGGTAATCATTTTCCAATGTTCCTTAGATTCAGGATCAGTTCCTGAAGATTGGAGAGTGGCTAATGTTGTCCCACTTTTCAAGAAGGGAGGGAAGGAGAAAACGGAGAACTATCGCCCTGTTAGCCTAAGGTCAGTTGTGGGGAAGATGCTTGAGTCCATTATTAAGGACGAAACAGTGGCACATCTAGATGGCAGAAATAGGATTAGGCCGAGCCAGCATGGATTTACCAAGGGCAAATCATGCTTGACTAATCTGTTGGAGTTTTTTGAGAGTGTAACAAGGATGTTAGACGAGGGTAAGCCAGTAGATGTTGTGTACCTAGATTTTCAGAAGGCATTTGATAAGGTGCCACATAGGAGATTGGTGAGTAAAATCAGAGCTCATGGCATTGGGGGCAGGGTTTCAACATGGATAGAAAACTGGTTGGCAGATAGAAAGCAAAGGGTAGCAGTGAATGGGTGTTTCTCAGACTGGCTGGAGGTGACTAGTGGGGTACCACGGGGCTCTGTATTGGGACCACAGCTCTTTACGATTTATGTCAATGATTTAGATGAGGGCATTGAAAACTATATCAGCAAGTTTGTTGATGATACTAAACTGGGTGGCAGTGTGACATTGGAAGAGGACGTTAGGAGAATACAGGGAGACTTGGATAGGCTGAGTGAGTGGGCAGATACTTGGCAGATGTCATTCAATGTGAATAAATGTGAAGTTATCCACTTTGGAAGCAGGAACAAGAGGGCAGAGTATTGTCTGAACGGTGTCGAGTTAGGTAAGGGAGAAATGCAAAGAGACCTAGGAGTCCTAGTTCACCAGTCAATGATGGTGAATGAGCAAGTGCAACAGGCAGTGAAGAGGGCAAATGGAATGTTGGCCTTTGTTACAAGGGGAATTGAATACAAGAGCAAGGATGTTCTTTTGCATTTGTACAGGGCCCTGGTGAGACCACACCTGGAATATTGTGTACAGTTTTGGTATCCAGGTTTAAGGAAGGACATTCTGGCAATTGAGGAAGTGCAGCGTAGATTCACTAGGTTGATTCCTGGGATGGCAGGGCTGTCTTACGCAGAGAGATTGGAGAGATTGGGCTTGTACACGCTGGAATTGAGGAGATTGAGAGGGGATCTGATTGAAACGTTTAAGATAATTAAAGGATTTGATAGGATTGAGGCAGGAAATATGTTCCAGATGTTGGGAGAGTCCAGTACCAGAGGCCATGGATTGAGAATAAGAGGTCAGTTATTTAAAACAGAGTTGAGGAAGAGCTTCTTCTCCCAGAGAGTTGTGGAGGTGTGGAATGCACTGCCTCGGAAGACGGTGGAGGCCAATTCTCTGGATGCTTTCAAGAAGGAGCTGGATAGATATCTGATGGATAGGGGAATCAAGGGATATGGGGACAAGGCAGGGACTGGGTAATGATAGTGAATGTTCAGCCATGATCTCAGAATGGCGGTGCAGACTCGAGGGGCCGAATGGTCTACTTCTGCACCTGTTGTCTTACTATTGGCTTTATGCTGGAGGTACAGAAATTTGAAATCCTACACTAGCAGGTTCAAAGACAGTTGCTTTCCTTCAGTTGTTTGGTACTTGATCCAAGTGACACATCCCTAATCATGATAGTTTAGCAATACTCTGATCACTTTGCACTAAAAATAACTTTTTTAAAAATTCTGATTGTGTTCTTTGTTGTAAAATTGTTTGTTTTACTTTTTCTTGTGAATGCTTATAATGTGATATTCTGTCCCTGCAAATAAGTTTTTCATTGCACCTGTACACTTGACTTTGACTACAGAAGTCCCTATCTGACCGCTTTCTGCATGTTCATGTACTTATCTTACTTACTGCCCATGACACCGCTGGTGTTTGGGGCAGCAATGAAGGTCCTCCATTCTGGTGGTGTTCAGGGCTTCCTTCAACATGCCCGTAGCCTCCTCTCGGTTTTCACTGCTGTGAGTCATGCAAGTCCCAGGTGGAGGTTCAGAAATACTACCACACTCAGATGCCGAAGGATTCCTCATTGCTGTTTCCGTACCAGTTTTGTTTTACCCATCAGGATTGTTCGCCCAGAGCTGAAGCTCCAAACCTGGAAGACCGGTGGACCACTTTTAGTCTGGCTTCTGTTATGTACCTCGTAACTAGGTCACTTACCAGCAAAGATAGAGAGGTCCGTTGAAGTCTGATGGTACTATTTTTAACAGTATTTATTGATATAAATACACAAAACTAATACAGATAATATACGTCGTCAATACTAAATCTAAAAGCACAGGTATAATAATAATCAATAAGAAATAGCTCTATCGTTGTCTAGGGGATAATGTATTGTCCGATGGAAATATAAAAGTCACTCAAGTTCATTCAAGCTGCAGGCTGCCAAGAGAGGAGTCAAGAGAGAGGGTTTAAATTTGCCCATTCCTTTTATGATGTCGATCCTTCGAGAGTCGTTGGAGCTGATTTCCCCTTTGTTGTTAGCTAAAGCCGTTCTTCCGTGGCAAGACCCACCAATTCCGAGGCAAATGGAAAAGGACGCACGTGGGCTTTTCCACCGGCTTTCGCTATTACGCTGTTACAGGAGTTCTAGCGTTTCTTCTGGTGCATCTCCAGGGTTGTTCCCCAGATCCTCTTTTATCCTGACTCACAGGGTCTCAGATGTCAATCAGGGTGGAATGATGCCATCCCCCAACCAGCCCATGTTGCCTGAGGGTTTCCATGAAGTACAGTATTCAATACACAATTCCGTCTCCAAGAGACAATGACCTGTTCCATGGCTTTGATTCGCTGGGGCCAGGACATTCCAAACGTCTCTCTCTCATTTCCTGGGTCTCCTGACCTGACTTAATAGCGATCTTGCGATTCTCAAGGGGGGGGCACAGGTGTAACACCCCCTTTCTTCAACGCGTTTTTTACCATCAGAAAAAAAACTAAGTAATACAGTCTTACAGGATTTTAGAATCCAACACCATACAAAAGTTTTTTTTTTCTACAGGGTAATACAGTTATACATTCAATTCAGTATCTAGATGGTTACCAATTACATTGTCACTTCCTTTAGTATCTTAACATCTTGTACCTTACTAAAGTCTTGTAGCATCAGACTCCAATTTAATAACCACCTATTTTTAGGTCTTATTTTTCTTTAGCAACCAAAACTAAAGAATTGTGATCTTATCTTACGGGTATACTACAAAAGTTCATGCAAATACTAATCTTTTCAAACTTAACAGGCAGGCTTCCATGGGGGTTGTCTTTATTATTCACATGCTTTGTCAAAATCCCTTAAAACAGGCTTCTGCCATTTAAAAATGGCGTCCCATTAACTCTCGCCTCTTTTCCTGTTAATTCCCACGTGGGGAGCTTGTGCACCCTGGTGAAATAGGCTTTCGCCCACTCCTTCCATAGGAGTTATTTTATCAACAATGTGTTCCAAACTTAGACCATCTTCTGAATTTCCACCCAATTCTTTAATTTTACACAAGTTGCTAGTTTTCTCTTCAGGACCCTTCAGGCTATTAGTTTTCAGTTTAAACTCTTTGTTCAAACAGCATTTCAAATTCTGCCTTTTTACACCACACTTTGGAATAACAATAGCGTGTGGGGCCCCTGTTACCTTCCAACTCAACCTGTAATTGATTCACAGGCTGTGTGGTACCAAGCCATTGTCTCTGTAGCCTGATTGCTGCTTTTGATATCAGTCCAGCCTTTAAATTTTCTTCATTCAATTTGGGAACTACATATTTCCCTTTTCCTTCAATAATAATATTCATCTCCCCACTAACTTTTAACACACCTTCGAGCACAAACACCTGGGAACTCTCACTTCCCACTATTACCAAGGTTAGACCTTTCTTCACTGAACCTCGTCTATCTGACCCACAAGGACTGCATTCCTTTTCAACTGAATCAAATACCTCAGTCTTTTTCTGAGCTCCATTCAGTACCACGTGCATCCACATCTTGGACACACTCAAACAGGACATTTGCCTCTTCCAGGCTTTCAATACCCGTACCCGGTCCAAATTCTAAATTCCCCTGATTCTCCCAGGTACTCTCTGGGCAACTCCCTTCCGGAGTAAACTCAACCCCGCGGGCTGAAACAAACTCATCTGCCAACCCAGCAGACTCCTTCAAGGTAAGGGCACCCCTTTCATCTAGGACTGCCCTCATTTCATTATCGGGAACACCTTTAGAATTTTCAACTTCTTCAAACAGATCTGCCAAACCAGACAGATCATCCATGTCCAACTCTGGACCTTTTAACTGCTCTATCTGTTTCTCATCTTTATTTCGTGCCTCTAGAACATTTCTCCTCGCTAAGGGCAGGTCTACCCCCTCTCCCTTACTCTCTTTCACTTTCCTATTCTCCATTTTCCCACCCTCCTGGTACAGGGTCGGTAAAAACGTCTCGGCCAAATCGATACTGGCTTGATTTAAACTGCTCTCTGTCTCCGCTGCCTTTCTCGACATGCTGCGAGTGACCGCGCATGTGGGATAGATCTTGGAATCTAGGGGCGGGACCATAACGCTCACCGGCCGGCTCGTCAGCATCATTGCTGACCAAACCTTACCACCAGCTAAATCATTACCCAGAAGGACATCCGCGTCTGTTCTCGGGAATTCTGATCGCACCCCTATTTCAACTGGTCCAGACACCAGCTCACAATTTATAATGATCCTATGCAAGGGCACCATTTCCGTCCCTTTTCCTATTCCTTTCACAGCTACCATTCCCGTCTTGCGACCAAAATCCAGCACCTTACTGCTAATCAATGACAGTTCAGCCCCTGTGTCTCTCCAGATCCGTACTGGAACTGGGTGTGTCTCCCTCCCTCACCGACACGGTTCTGTGTGACAGACAAGTCTCAGACCCTTCTCGTACTCTGTCTACCCAGGGCTCTCTTGTCGATTTACTGATTACCATGGCACATCCAATAGGGACTGCTGCTTTCCCTTTTCCTGTCTCTTTCCTCGGAGCAAAGCACCTAGATGCAATATACCCCCCCTTTCCACAATTAAAACAGGTCAAGCCCGGAAATCTCTGGCCGTCTTGCCTTTCCCCCTCAATCTTACCACTATCTTCCGGCGGGGCCTCTGCCTCAGCCAGCGGACTTTCTCGATCGTTCCCACGGTCTCTCTGGGAACTTTTATTCGAGGAAAACTTTGTCTTGTGGGTTAGGGCATATTCATCTGCGAACCTAGCAAATTCTGAGATGGACTTATTTGGCTTCTCATTCAAATACATCTGGATATCCTCCGAAACACAACCTTTAAATTCCTCAATCAGAATTAACTCCCTGAGACGCCAATAATCCTCTTCCACTATTTCTGCTGTGCACCAACGGTCCAAGAGCACACCCTTCTCATAGGCAAACTCGGCATACGTCTGATTCCACCCTTTCTTTAAATTTCTGAACTTTTGTCTATACGCTTCAGGTACTAATTCATAAGTCCGGAGAATGGCTGCTTTTACTTTGTCATAACTCTCCGCCTCTTCCTCATCCATGGACAACACCGTATATGCTTGTTGTGCCCTCCCTTTGAACACACTTTGTAACAGCGCCACCCACTGATCTCTGGGCTACTTCTGATTCACTGCCACCTTCTCAAAAAGCAAGAAATAGCTATCAACATCCGTCTCCTCGAACGGAGGTACTAACCTCAACTCCCGACTGACATTAAACCGCTCCTCTCGGTCTGACCCTTGATCTCTTCGCTCTTGCCTTAACTTCTCCGTCTCCAAGTCATGTTTCCTCTGTTTCTCTGCCTCCCTCTCCTTCTCGGCTCTTTCCTTTTCTTTCTCGGCCCTCTCTCTCTCTTTTTCAGCTGCTTCCAGCTGTTTTAACTGAATTTCATGCTCCCTTTGTTTCTCAACCCTGTCCTGCTCCCTTTTCACCTCTAATGCCTTTAGCTGGAGCTCATGCTCCCTTTGTATGTCGGCCCTTTCTTTCTCTTTCTCGGCTCTTTCTTTTCCCTTCTCAGCTGCTTCCAGCTGCTTTAAATTAATTGCATGTTCCAACCTTAATTTCTCCAACTCTAACTGAGCCGTTCCACTAGCTGGTACCTTTTCAGGGATATTTTCCAATACCTCAGCTGCAAACACATTCTTCCCAATATAATACTGAGTTATTGCCCTTCGCACCTCCCGCTTTTTCATGGACAACCTCACCTCTGCGAGGTTTAGCCCTTTCGCCAGATTTACCAAGTCCGATTTGGTGGCTGCCTCTAGCGCCTCTAGAGTCGGGTTTTCTATAAATTCATCCACATCCATCTTTGCCAGTTTCCTGTCTGGCTACCCGCGTAACCAGATCCAAGTTTGGACTTACAAGCCCAATTCACTGGCCTCCCAATTTGGTGTCAAATCTCGAGACGAGAACCCCAATTGTTACGTACCCTGTAACTGGGTCACTTGCCAGCAAAGATAGAGAGGTCCGTTGAAGTCTGATGGTACTATTTTTAACAGTATTTATTGATAAAAATACACAAAAATAATATCAATGCAAACATACAGATAATATACGTCGTTAATACTAAATCTAAAAGCGCGGGTATAATAATAATCAATAAGAAATAGCTCTATCGTTGTCTAGGGGATAATGTATTGTCTGATGGAAATATAAAAGTCACTCAAGTTCATTCAAGCTACAGCCTTTGGTTGGAGTCAAGAGAGAGGGTTTAAATTTGCCCATTCCTTTTATGATGTCGATCCTTCGAGAGTCGTTGGGGCTGATTTATCCTTTGTTGTTAGCTAAAGCCGTGCTTCCGTGGCAAGACCCACCAATTCCGAGGCAAATGGAAAAGGACGCACGTGGGCTTTTCCACCGGCTTTTGCTATTACGCTGTTACAGGAGTTCTAGCATTTCTTCTGGTGCGTCTGAGGGGCTGTTCCCCAGACCCTCTTTTATCCTGACTCACGGGGTCTCGGATGTCAATCAGGGTAGAATGATGCCATCCCCCAACCAGCCCATGTTGCCTGAGGGTTTCCATGAAGTACAGTATTCAATACACAATTCCGTCTCCAAGAGACAATGACCTTTTCCGTGGCATGTATCGCTGGGGCCAGGACATTCCAAACGTCTCTCTCTCATTTCCTGGGTCTCCTGACCTGACTTAATAGCGATCTTGCGGTTCTCAAAAAGGAGGGGGGACACAGGTGTAACACGTCTACCCTTCGACCTGCTTACCAAGCGCCAAAGCATAAAGCCATAACTCCAGCCAGCAAACCACATTTATATTTAAAAAAAATTGCCAAGAACAATCATGGTCATGGATAAGACCATGATTGCCCACGTCATATGACATGGCAGATGATGATGAGTCTTTGGTCTATAACATCTTTCCAGTCCTGGTGAAGCCAAAATATTGACAGTTTATTCCCCTCTATGGATGCCCCGATCTGCTGAGTCCCTCTAGAATTCTGTGTGTTATCTGCCACTCTCTGTATAAAGAAAAACTTGCTCGGCACCTTATCTTCTCACTTAAATGGATGCCTTCTAGTTTTGGACATTTTGACCCCGGGGAAAAGATACTGTTTACTCTATCTCTGCCTCATAATCTAATAAACTTCTATCAGGTCCAGGAGGTCACTACCCACAAGCCATCCATTTCCACTTCCAGTTTAGCCATGTCAGCATCTGCTCTTTCAGCTGCTCCCTATCTTCCAGCACTTGGACTTGAACGTAGTTGTTCACATTTTCAAACCCTCTGTGTTTTGTTCCTTGTTCTTGATTTCCAGAGATTTACTGCACGGAGTGTTGTAACTGCTGTAACAGATTCATCCATTCCAAATAATATTGACCCACTAGTAAATGACATTTGCAGTGGTATCTGCCACACTTCAAAGTGCCACAAACAGTTTTAATCTCTTTCTACCTTCTGGAAACACTATCGGGCTATTAAAACAAAAACTTCATGCCATCTTATAAGTTCCTTCCCTAAGCAATAAATCTAAACAATCATTCTAGTTAGCCTCCCCTCCTGTCTGTTACTCTGTCACTTCCCCTACCCCCTTCTCTAATCTATTTCTTCTGTTGCTGCACTGCACTGTAAGCACATTAAAACACTTTATATAATGCTGTTTACATTGTAAATACATCCCAGTATTTATGTATTTATGAACATTTTGTTCCATATCTGTACTTTAACCTCTAATGTATTTTTATAAAATTATTTATTCTTTGTAATTGTTGAATGTTGGCGTGTTTTGTTGGATGTCATGCCAATACACCAAAGCAGATTCCTAATTCAGTGGATTCCAGTTAATTGAGACACATCGGGACCAGTACACTTTGGCCCAATTAAGCGCCTGTCCCAATTAGATGAAGTTTCATGGAAATAGTTAGAAAGGTACAAGAAAAAGGACAAACTATCATTTAACTGTGTAAGTACTTGTGTATTTAAATGAAATGCAGAACAAATTAGAACACTACCAATGCTACTACAGTTCCTAATAGCTATTGATTGAGAAATTCATCAGTTGTAATTTTGTTTGATTGTAAACGAACAATATCAGTGCAGACATCTTCATACAATGCTTTCGATGATTGCATCTTCCAAAATCTTCATTTTCATTGTAACATTCAAGATGATTGTTGATAACTTCAAATTATTTGTAATTCCTAATTTGTTGAAATAGTGAAACATTTTCATTCCCAACCATTTCTGGCATCTGCTGTCTTGAATGCTTGAAACCACAGTGAGCAAGACTTACTGCTTGTTCTTCACCAACTATCTGACAAAAATCACAACTTTTGAGCACACACAAACATAACTGATGCTAGCTAAAGACTGTTTGCTCTAAGCACAGTTTGGTGTTTAATGGCCACACAAGTTCATACAACTGCTATCACGAGAGGGCACAGTTTTAAGGTGCTTGGAAGTAGGTACAGAGGAGAAGTCAGGGGTAAGTTTTTTTTAATGCAGTGAGTGGTGAATGCCTGGAATGGGCTGCCGGTGATGGTGGTGGAGGTGGGTATGATGGGGCCTTTTAAGAGACTCTTAGATAGGTACATGGAGCTTAGAAAAATAGAGGGCTATGGGTAACCCTAGGTAATTTCTAAAGTAAGTACATGTTTGGCACAGCATTGTGGGCCAAAGAGCCTGTATTGTGCTGTAGTGTTTCTATGTTTTTAACTGAAGTTTGTTTGACAATAGATTCCTGTCCCAATTATATAGCATCATGTCCCAAATAAATGAAGGGAATCCTGGCTATTTTCTTGATTAGTTTTCATTAAGTGTTGTCCCAAATAAGTGGCTGCCCTGGTTGACTGGTGACCCAAATAACGGGAAACCACTGTCTCTATAAATGTGTACGGTGAATAATGTTGATCCCTGATGAAAGGCAGTGAGATGGCAGAACCCATACCGCATGGAAATACAAAGTTCCACAACATAATCCTTTAAAGGAGATGATTTCACAAGTTACATGAGTGAGGGTTGTGGATTAATTTTAGCCTACTGATTGTGAAATTAATTTTGAACGAATGCACACTGAGTAAATTTTGAATAATTTGTTCAATTTGAATCAAAAAAAGAACATTTTGTGCTGCTGGTGACTATTATTGTGGAAGTCTCTATAAAATATATGTTTCAATTCTACAAGCCTTGCTAGTCAAAGCCAAAAGGCAGGACACAGATGATAGGATGCTTGAAAGCATGTCACATTAGTGGTCTTTACCACTGTAGATATACATTCACTATCCATTGCATTCCGTGCCCCCCGAGCCTTTAAAAAGTGGCCACTGACAGTACGTTCATGACCTTCTGCTGCTGTAGCCCAACCACTTCAAAATCTGACATGTTATATGTTCAGAGATGCTCTTCTGCACACCACTGTTGTAACGTGTGGTTATTTGAGTTACTGTCACCTTCCTGTCAGCTTGAACCAGTCTGGCCGTTCTCCTCTGACCTCTCTCATTACCAAGGCGTTTTTCCCCACAGAACTGGTAAGTCAGCATGGCTTTGTGAAAGGCAGATCATGCCTTACAAGCCTGATTGAATTTCTTGAGGATGTGACTGAACACATTGATGAAGGTAGAGCAGTAGATGGAGTGTATATGGATTTCAGCAAGGCATTTGACAAGGTACGCCATGCAAGGCTTATTGAGAAAGTAAGGAGGCATGGGATCCAAGGGGACCTTGCTTTGTGGATCCAGAACTGGCTTGCTGACAGAAGGCAAAGTGTGGTTGTAGACGGGTCATAATTTGCATGGAGGTTGGTCACCAGTGGGGTGCCTCAGGGATCTGTTCTGGAATCCTTACTCTCTGTGAATCAGAGAGTGACCACTGTACTTCATGGTCTCTGCTGTTGTCGTTACTTCACAGTTTGAGAGGTTATGCATTCAGAGATGCTCTCCTGCACAGAGTGGTTACCTGAGTTACTGTCGCCTTCCTGTCAGCTCGAACCAGTCTGGCCATTCTCCTCTGACGAGGCGCTTTCACACTCAGAACTGCTGCTCACTGGATGTCCTTTTGTTTTTTGCATGATTCTCTGTAAACTCCAGAGGCCATTGTGCATGACAATCCCTGGAGGTCAGCAGTTTCTGAGATACTCAAACCACCCCATCTGGCACCAACAACCATTCCACAGTCAAAGTGATTGACTTGACTAGAAGTTTGCATTAATGAGCAGATGAGCCTAATAAAGTGGCCACTGAATGTACAGTGTATCCCCCAAATCTCAGAGAGTCCTCTATGGGAGAATGTTTCTGGAATCAGACACAATTATCTTTTGCCTGACAGTTTGCGCAGGGCTTTCAAACACTTCCATGATTTGCAGTCAGAATCTCTGGGAAAATGGATGATCTCCACCAAAGGCAACCAAAGTCTTGGTAGTCAGGTTTGATGAAGCAGTCAGGGATCTCTAGAATAACATGGCACAAGATACAGACAAGGGATTGGAGAATTAATAACCATGTTAATGCAAGGATCATAAAAGGCATTTGATGTACAGAGGAATCTCCAAGTCTATAGCACCCTGAAAATTGATAGGGTGCTAATGAAGGCATATGGCATGCTTGTCTTTACTAGACGAGGCAGTGAGTTTTAAAGTCAGGGAGTTGTGTGCAGTTTTATACAATGCTGGAGTACTGTAATTCTGGTCAAGATTCAAATTGTTTAATGTTATTTCCAGTACACAAGTGATCAAAAGTGGAAATGGTGAGCAGTTTCAAGTTCCCTAAGTGTCAGCATCTCTGAGGATCTATCCTGAGCCCGGCATATTGATGCAGCTATGTTTCACTAGGAGTTTGAGGAGATCTGGTATATCACCAAAGACACTTGCAAATTTCTGCAGCTGTACCTTGGAGAGCATTCTAACTGGCTGCATCACTGTCTGGTGTGGATGGGCCACTCCACTGCAATGAAATAAGCTGCAGAAAGTTGTAAATTCCATTGTAAAATCCATCAGGGACACTGGCCTCCCCAGCATCCTGAACATCTTCAAGGGCAATGTCTCAAAAAGCCGGCATCAATAATTAAGGACCCCACCACTCGGGTCAAGCCCTCTTCTCATTGGTATCATCAGGGAGCCTGAAGGCCCAAAGTCAACAGCTTCTTCCCCTCTGCCATCAGATTTTGAATGGACATTGAATCCATGAACATTGCCAGCTCAGAGCTTTATATTCTCTCGTTGCACTAATCTATTGTTAATACACTTATTGCAGTTCACAGTTTTTATTAATGTGCTGCTGCCGCAAAACAATAAATTTCACGACATACACCGATGATATTAAACCTGATTTTGCTTCTGAATAACTCTTACTTCAGATCCGATGCAGCATTAAAAACAAACTACAATAAGAATGTAGGCCAGTATAACACAGAACTGGCCCTTTGGCCACAGTGTTGTGTCAAGCCAATTAAATTAGTAACCAAATGACTAACTAAATTCTTCTACCTACACAAGTCCACATCCTTCCATTTTTCTCACATTCACATGCCCATCTACCACCGCCCCCCCCCCCAACCTCAGACAGTGCATTCCAGGCATCCACCATTTTCTGTGTTTTAAAAAAAACTTGTCCCTCACATCTCCTTTGAACTTCTCCTCTCTCACCTCAAATGCATGCCCTGTGGTTTAGACATTTCGGCCCTTGGAATGGGGTGAGATGTCCAGTACCAGACATCTTACCCCATTATTGGAAGATAATGACCTTGGGGAGAGTTGACAAAGTTACCATGATGCTGCCTGGATTTGAGAGCATGTGCTATAAGGAGAGGGTGGACAGACTCTGGAGTGGCAGATGCTGAGAGGAGGTCTGATAGGTTTATAAAATTATGAGAGGCATAGGTAATCTAGGCAGCATGTATCTTTCTCCCAGGGTCAAAATGTCTAATGCTAGAGGGGGAAAAGTTCAAAAGAGATGTGCAGGCAAGTTTTTTTTAACACAAAGAGTGGTGGGCACCTGGGATGTATTGCCAGGGGTGGTGGAGATGGGAGAGGTAGGTACAATAATAAGAATGGCTCTTGACCAGGCACATGAATGTGCAGAGAATGGAGGAATATGGGCTGTGTGCAGGTAGAAATGATCAATTTCATTAGGTGTCTTTAGCAGAATTAGTTTGGCATAACATCATGGGCTGAAGTGCCTGTTCTGTGTACCATACTCTGCTGGTTTCTGAGTACGTGGATAGAAAAGGTTTTGAGGGATAAAGGTCAAATGGGACTAGCTTAGATGGTCACCTTGGTCAACATGGCTGAGATAGGCCAAAGATGGATTAGCTGATTGAGTGGTGTCACAACAACAGCCCTGCACTCAACATCAGCAAGATGAAGGAATTGATTGTGGACCTCAGGAAGGGGAAGTTGGGAGAACTCACACTGCTCTTCATCAAGGGGTCAGCAGTGGAAAGGGTGACCAGCTTCAAGTTCCTGGGCATCAGCATCTGTGAGGATCTACCCTGGACCCAATCATGAGGAAGGATTGCTAGCAACTGTGCTTAGGAGTTTGAGGAGATTTGGTGTATTACCAAAAGCTTCTGCAAATTTTGACAGATTTAACACGGAGAGCATATTGTCTGGTTACATCTCCACCTGGTGTGGAGGCTCCAATGAAAAGGTCTGCTTTAAGGAGGCAGCACTCAACATTAAAGACCCCATCACCCAGTATGTGCCTTCTTCTCAGTACTGCTATTGAGGAGAAAATGCACAAGCCTAAAGACTCTTATTCAGTGTTTAGGAACAGCTTCTTCCCCTCCACCATCAGATTTCTGAATGGACAATGAACTCTACCCTGATGTTCCTCTTGTGAACTATTTATTTATGATGTATTTAATTGTAACTTATTGTAATGTTTTATGTATTGCATTATACTGCCACTTCAAAACAACAGATTTCATGACATACCATGTGTATCAATGATAACAAATCTAATTCTGATTCTGAAGGGCCTCTTTCAAAGCCCATGACTCTCCAGCACATTAAATAAACAGGACTTGCTTGTTCAGGAGTGAAGAGAGGCCAGTCCAGTATTTCAGCAGACGTGAGGTGACATGCCAGAGTTCAAGGGTAGAAGCCTGGGGCAGAGGAGAATGAGGGGGAAGTCTGTAAAAAGGGTGGCACAGTAGCACAGCGGTTAGCAAAACGCTTTTATAGAACCTGTAACCCGAGGTCAAATCCGCCACTGTCTGTAAGGACTTTCTATGTTGTCCCCAGGGCTGGTGAGTTTCCTCCCACATTCCAAAGGTATATGGGTTCTGTGAAAAGGTTTTGAGGGATAAAGGTCAAATGGTACTAGCATAGATGGTCACCTTGGTCAACAACAAGAGCCTTGCACTCAACATCAGGAGTGATAGGTGGTCACATGGCTGTGATTGGGCAGCACAGGATTGTTGGGCTGGAAGGGCTGTTACCGTGCTGTGTCTCTAAATAAAAAATAAATAAACAAGAGGCACAGGCACATTCACGTGGGCCGCTTCCACTAGAAAGCAGCGTCCATCATCAAGCACCCCCACCATCCAGGCCAGGCTGCCTTGCTACTGCCATTGGGAAGGAGATACAGGAGCCTTAGATCCCACACTACTAGCTTCAGGAACATCTATTATCCTTCAACCATCAGGCTCCCGAACCAGCGTGGATAACTTGGCTCACCTCAACACCAAAATTATTCTGTACCAACAAGCTCATTTTTAAGGACTCTACAACTCATGTTCTTGTAATTATTTTTTAATTTGCTCTCTTGCACTGTGGTTGCTTGTCATTCTGTATTTTTGTACAGCATTTCATGAATGATATTGTATCTGCTTACTTTCCGCTGAATGCCTGCAAGGCATTATATGGTAGCATATACATAGATTGTTAATAAACTTACTTTGTCTTTGACAAGTTCCCCAATGTTCAAGTAAATTTCTTAACAAAATATTTATATGTCACCATATACTATCCTGAACTTCATTCCCCAGAATACAATAGCTCGCAGTGCCCCATTTGTTCCAAGGACTGGTTGGCTGATTCCCTCAAACGTCTAGTTGTTGGTCAGAAGTAAGGGCCAACAGCGCTCTGCATTTCTATAACTCTCTTTGAACTGGAAGAACGTCTGAAAACTATCTACAGGAGCGTGACCGATATGGAGACCCAGGGAGAAGGATGATGGGAAGCCCGGGTGAAGGTTTGGCTTTAGAAGGGAGGTGGAAAAGGGACAATGTGGGGGTCACTGGTGGTGGTTCAGCAAGTGAACGCTGGACAGTGGGACTGCAGTGACCCAGGACATTGTGAGTCAGGGTGTTAACTTCTGTGCAACGGGACCAAGTGCCAGTGAGATCACTGACAGCGCAACCAGGTGGGGTATTCCATCAGGGCATAGACCATGTGGATAGGTTAATTGTTTACTGTTGATGAGATGGACTTTGGAGATGGCGGAGGCATTACCATGGGAGGAACAAGCTGAGCAATGTTACTGAGAGGGACAGAAACCCCATTTTGTAACGGAGAGGTTGGAGGCTAGAAATGTTGACTCAACTTTATATTATTTAGAGTTACAGAGCAGAACAGGCCCTTCCAGCCCACAGAGTGGTGCTACCCAGCAACCCACTGATCTAACCCTCGGCTAATCACGGGACAGCTTACAGTGACCAATTAACTTACTAACCAGTTTGTCTTTGGACTGTGGGAGGAAGCCAACACGCAGATGAAGCACAAGTGCACAGGGGAAGGAATGTACAAAGTTGCTTACAGAGGATGCCGGAATTGAACTACTGTAATAGCGTCGTGTTAACCTCTACACTACCGTGGTGCCTGATGCTTGTGGCATATCTTGTTCAGCTCATCCCATGGGGTTTCCCACCCAAGAGTGAATGTCACTAATTCTGGCAACAAAAAGGCGCGCAGGCATGGTAGTGAGGTGGATAATGCAGTGCCTTACAGTGGCAGCAATTCCCACCACTGTCCAGAAGGAGTTTTATGTTCTCACCTGTTGGTGACACCAATGGGCCGTGCTTAGCACTTCCTCAGGCTGCGTTAATCATTGCAAAATGACATTTCACTGTTTGTTTTGATATACTTGTGATAAATAGGAAAGATTTATAGGAAAATGAGTCCAATGGCATTAGCCGAATTGTAATTCAGTTAATAAATAAATTAGGGATTATAAAGGTGTAATCAGTAATGGCAATTGGTGCGTGTTGTACTAAAGATGGGATTTGGTGCACGAGCTGGCAATTTACTGGCCTGGTGAGTGTTATTGTGATTTGAATTCAATGGAAATCACTGAGCACTGTGTATCATCACTTCATTGTTCGACCAGCTCCTGCAGAGAGAGAAACACCGGTCACCCTCATATTTAAAACTACTAAGTTTTAATGAGGGAGATTGGAAGATCACAGAGGCAAAACTAGTCCCATTAACTGGGGTTTACCTTATCTAAATGATTCAGATTTAGAGTTTGATTGATTGATGCAGTGTGGAGCTGGACCTCGGAGGCACACTGTCTCTTCAACCCCCGACAAACCCAATTAACCCGAACCTAATCATGGGACTATTTACAATGACCTGTCGGTCTCTCGACTGGGAGGAAACCAGAGAACCCAAAGAAAGCCCACACAGGCCACAGAAATGCCTTACCAAATGGCGCCTGACCATTTATCACATAATTGAAACATACAGTGCGTCATTCATATTAACAGCCAGCACAACATGCAGATTGGCTGGGGGCAGCCCGCCAGTGTGGACACACATAGGGATCGGCTGGGGGCAGCCCGCCAGTGTGGACACACATACGGATCGGCTGGGGGCAGCCCGCCAGTGTGGACACACATACGGATCGGCAGGGGGCAGCCCGCCAGTGTGGACACACATACGGATCGGCTGGGGGCAGCCCGCCAGTGTGGACACACATACGGATCGGCAGGGGGCAGCCCGCCAGTGTGGACACACATACGGATCGGCTGGGGGCAGCCCGCCAGTGTGGACACACATACGGATCGGCTGGGGGCAGCCCGCCAGTGTGGACACACATACGGATCGGCTGGGGGCAGCCCGCCAGTGTGGACACACATAGGGATCGGCTGGGGGCAGCCCGCCAGTCTGGACACACATACGGATCGGCTGGGGGCAGCCCGCCAGTGTGGACACACATAGGGATCGGGCTGGGGGCAGCCCGCCAGTCTGGACACACATAGGGATCGGCTGGGGGCAGCCCGCCAGTGTGGACACACATAGGGATCGGCTGGGGGCAGCCCGCCAGTCTGGACACACATACGGATCGGCTGGGGGCAGCCCGCCAGTGTGGACACACATACGGATCGGCTGGGGGCAGCCCGCCAGTGTGGACACACATACGGATCGGCAGGGGGCAGCCCGCCAGTGTGGACACACATAGGGATCGGCTGGGGGCAGCCCGCCAGTGTGGACACACATACGGATCGGCTGGGGGCAGCCCGCCAGTGTGGACACACATACGGATCGGCTGGGGGCAGCCCGCCAGTGTGGACACACATAGGGATCGGCTGGGGGCAGCCCGCCAGTGTGGACACACATAGGGATCGGCTGGGGGCAGCCCGCCAGTGTGGACACACATACGGATCGGCAGGGGGCAGCCCGCCAGTGTGGACACACATACGGATCGGCTGGGGGCAGCCCGCCAGTGTGGACACACATACGGATCGGCTGGGGGCAGCCCGCCAGTGTGGACACACATACGGATCGGCTGGGGGCAGCCCGCCAGTGTGGACACACATACGGATCGGCTGGGGGCAGCCCGCCAGTGTGGACACACATACGGATCGGCTGGGGGCAGCCCGCCAGTGTGGACACACATAGGGATCGGCTGGGGGCAGCCCGCCAGTCTGGACACACATATGGATCGGCTGGGGGCAGCCCGCCAGTGTGGACACACATAGGGATCGGCTGGGGGCAGCCCGCCAGTATGGACACACATAGGGATCGGCAGGGGGCAGCCCGCCAGTGTGGACACACATAGGGATCGGCTGGGGGCAGCCCGCCAGTGTGGACACACATACGGATCGGCTGGGGGCAGCCCGCCAGTGTGGACACACATACGGATCGGCAGGGGGCAGCCCGCCAGTGTGGACACACATACGGATCGGCTGGGGGCAGCCCGCCAGTGTGGACACACATAGGGATCGGCTGGGGGCAGCCCGCCAGTGTGGACACACATACGGATCGGCTGGGGGCAGCCCGCCAGTGTGGACACACATACGGATCGGCTGGGGGCAGCCCGCCAGTGTGGACACACATAGGGATCGGCTGGGGGCAGCCCGCCAGTGTGGACACACATAGGGATCGGCTGGGGGCAGCCCGCCAGTGTGGACACACATACGGATCGGCAGGGGGCAGCCCGCCAGTGTGGACACACATACGGATCGGCTGGGGGCAGCCCGCCAGTGTGGACACACATACGGATCGGCTGGGGGCAGCCCGCCAGTGTGGACACACATAGGGATCGGCTGGGGGCAGCCCGCCAGTGTGGACACACATAGGGATCGGCTGGGGGCAGCCCGCCAGTGTGGACACACATAGGGATCGGCTGGGGGCAGCCCGCCAGTCTGGACACACATATGGATCGGCTGGGGGCAGCCCGCCAGTGTGGACACACATAGGGATCGGCTGGGGGCAGCCCGCCAGTATGGACACACATAGGGATCGGCAGGGGGCAGCCCGCCAGTGTGGACACACATAGGGATCGGCTGGGGGCAGCCCGCCAGTGTGGACACACATACGGATCGGCTGGGGGCAGCCCGCCAGTGTGGACACACATACGGATCGGCTGGGGGCAGCCCGCCAGTGTGGACACACATAGGGATCGGCTGGGGGCAGCCCGCCAGTGTGGACACACATTCCAACGCCAAGCTCGCAAGGTACACAATGTTCAGCAAAGTAACACAACAAATCAAAAAACAAGACAATGACAGCAAAGCACCACTCTCACCCACCCACTTGCTCACACAGACAGACCAACTCTGGGACTAGCTGCCTCTGGGTCTCCATTTCATCACTTAGTTGTTTCATCAGTTAATTGCAAGAGAGAAAAAAACATAGTGACAAAATGGTAACTTGGAGCAGAAACATTAAAGCAAAATATGGCTTTAAGCATTGCACAAACTTTCTGAAATTCATCTAACCTGGACAGCTGTCATTGTTTTCTGTTTAGTTGTCTGCTGAGTGTCCTGGGCACGCTGTGACAGCACGGGTGACACTTGCGGGCTGCCCCAGCACATCCTTTGGTTGTGTTGGTTGTTAACGCATTTCACTGTGTTTTGATGTACATGTGGTAAATAAATCTAACTCTGAATCTGAATAATTTAGACACGATAAGCCACAGTTAATGGAGACGAGCTGGCAGTTTTGCCTCTGCGATCTTCCAATCTCTCTTCATAAAATTATTGCTTTTAAATGTGAGGGTTATCTCTGGTGCGATCGGTGTTTACCATCGACTCATTAGCTGCTGGACAGCTAGAGTTATGCTCAGCACAATAAATTAATGGGTAACTTGCCCGGACAAAAGTCTATTCACACACTTTTGGAGAAATTCAGATGACCTGCTGAAATATTCCAGGCACCAGGAATTTCCATGGCCTAGTTGTGTACAATGGCACC
Organism: Hypanus sabinus; assembly: GCF_030144855.1. Taxonomy (NCBI): domain Eukaryota; kingdom Metazoa; phylum Chordata; class Chondrichthyes; order Myliobatiformes; family Dasyatidae; genus Hypanus; species Hypanus sabinus. Next base: position 27,113,442 of record NC_082723.1, on the reverse strand, counting down.
TACACACTGCCTTTAAGCTTTAAAATACAACTGGTGGGCACGGGTCAGGAACCTTTAACCCTGAAAAAACAATGTCCTCACTGAGAGAGAGGAAGAACAGTCACCTCTGTCCAAATCGAATTAGTGTACGTCGTGGGCCCACTTTACCGAGCTCTGTCTTGGAATAAAAACATCCTGTTGACAGTCTGGGTAAACCAAACTTAGAGTCATTTGGGAAGGATGTGTTATTCTTGTCGATAATATATTTATCTAGCCAATAAATTTGAGGAAATATGGGTTTTGCCTACAGGCTTATTTGCCTTAATTCATGTAACCACACTCATTCAGGCTAAATGACTGAACTGTTCACTCAGAATAAATAAATCTGTGACTGGGGGTTTTCAGGAACCTTGAGCTTAGGTAGCAAATCGATAACCCTTGTGGCCTTTGATTCAGTGGGAAACATTGTAAATTAGCAATACCTCTATAATGCTGAATCATAAATTATGATGAAATCTCAACCTTTCTTCTTGGACTTTCTACATTGCCTGCTTTCCAGGCAGGATTGGACTGCCCTTTGGTTCCTTGTCCCTGTGGGCATTGATTATGCTGTTGGGAGATGACTTTGTCTCTGAAATCCAATGTAGCCAAGTTAATGACCACCCAACTTCATGGATAATCATGTGTAAATGCCAACTGCACAGGGGACTAGCATGCGATTCGCTCTCACTCCTGTGTAGGAAACACGCTCTCTTCCTGGGGCTGCCATCAGGGAGGAGGTACAGGAACATTGGGACCCACACCAGCAGGTTGAGGAACAGTTATTAACCATCAGGCTCCTGAACCAGCATCAGTACCTCACTCAACTGAAAACTGAACAGATTCCGCAACCCGTGGACTCACTTTCAAGGACTACAACTCATATTTACAAAGTTATCGGAAAAGAGGAAACAGTCAACTTTTCAGCCTTCTCAGCCTGAAACGTCGATGGTACTCTTCCAGGGATGCTGCCTGGCTTTCTCAGTTCCTCCAGCATTTCGCATGTGTTGCTGGGATTTCCAGCATCTGCAGATTCTCTCTTGTTCACAAAATTATTTATTACTTGTTATTATTTTTGTATTTCCAGTTTGTCTTCTTATGCACTTTGGTTGTTTGTCAGTCTTGGTTTGTAGGGTTTTATTGATTCTATTTTATTTCTTTGTACCTACTGTGAATGTCAGCAAGAAGATGAGTCTCAGGTTTGTGCTTGGCAGCGTACTCATACTTTGGTATTAAATTTGTTTACATGAACTCAATTCCATAAATTTTAGAGAGCTGAGGCATTTTAGAATGAATTTCCCCCTGTTTATTCATGTAACTAATACCTATCCAGGAAAGAGCAGAACATAATGGAAATGCTGTCCAGAGGTTTATGAAAATGATCCAGGCAGTGAAAGAGTTAATGCATGAGGAGCATTTGATAGCTCTGGGCTTGTCCTCCCTCGAGTTCAGAAGAACGAGGGGGGATCTCATTGAAACCTAACTATTGAAGGACTTCGATCGAGTGGATTTGAAGCGAATGTTTTCAGTCGTGGGGAACTCTCACAGCAGAATAGGAAAAGACTTCCCTTTAAAACAAAGGTGAAGAGGAATGTCTTTAACAAGAGTATAATTAATCTGTAGCATTCATAACTACAGATGGCCATAGAGGCCAGGTTATTGGGTATATTTAAAGTGGAGGTTGAGAGGTTCTTGATTAATAAGGGTGTCAAAATTTATGGGAAGAAGGCAGGAGAATGGGGTTCAGAGGGAGAATAAATCAGCCATGATGGAATGACAGGGAAGACTCAATGGGCTGAATGGCCTAATTCTGCTCCTTTGTCTTATGCTCTAAAAATGTATTAAAAAGCAATTCTTATTGGCATGCAGATGGTTTAAAAGAAAAACACAATACAAAATGTGGATGGAATAAAAACAGTAAGCTGGAGATGCAAAGCAGGGCAGGTACCAGCTGTTCCGAGAGCAACAGGCTCAACATTCACGCTGTCTGGAGGTTGGATAAACCCGGATTCATTTTACTGAGAGATGCAGAGAGGAGCAGCCACTTGCTTACTAACAAGCTGCACTGCCCAGCAACCCCTATTTAACCTTATCCTAGTCTCAATCACAGGACTATTCACAATGACCAATTAACCTACCATTCGATATGTCTTTGGACTGTGGGAAGAAACCAGAGCACCCAGAGGAAACTCGTACATCCCCATGGGGAGCGTACAAACTCCTTACAGACGGTGCCAGAATTGAGCTACGAACTCCAGAACTCCTCGAGCTGGAGGGGCAGGACCGCTAAGCCACAAAGGTGCATGGCTGCGCAATAACTGAAACCATCCTGTGCACATTGCCATCATTGTTGTGTGCCTGGAATTTTCTTTTATATAACGTTAATACAATTTTGGAATTATGCTAATATAATTTTGAAATCTATGTTCATGTAATTGTGAAATACTTTGTGTTAATGAATATCATCAATAAATTTTTTAAATGATTAATGTACCACAGTCTTCACTTTGAAACAGTTTAGGGCTTCAACATACTTACAACATCAGTGTTTCAAGTTACAACACTATTTCAAATTGCAACAATAAACACAGAATGGAAGTTGGTAGCTCATTGTTACCACCAGTGGCCCACTGACTGCTGATGCTGTCTAGCCAATATTCATTGTATGCGAGTTACAAAGAAACATCTAAGGTGCTGTGCAGTTTTCAAGCCAGGTTAAAAAACATTCCGGCTCAGCAATGGTTGGCCCATGCAGTTGTAAAAAAGATTAAAGGGAATGTTGCTTATGGACGTTGTGTAGGCCAAATGGATCAGTTTAGTTGGCCATTAGATTACTAATTTAATTGGTTCGGCCCAACATTGTGGGCCGAAGGGCCTGTACCGTTGTACATTCATGTGAAAGACCCTTCTTCAGTGCTTGAACTGGGAGGACATTAGCAAAAACTCTTGATTTCAGACAGCCGGGTGCACAGTGTTGTCTAGCACTGTATTCATACAACCAGACTTTCAAAAAGCATTCCCTGGTAACCAGTTACCAAGGAGCAAAGGGAGACATAATAGTGGATGAATTGAGAATACTTGAAATTATGAAAGGAGGATGGGTAGGGTGGTGTTGAAAAACACACTTTAAAATAATCTGCCTTACTAAAGAAAAATAGAATTGCAGGCTCTGTGATTCCTGTGCTGGGAATCATTTTGTCTATAGGTTTATCTCAGGGTAAGAGTTAAGACACAATATTATAAAACAGAAATTGAAAGACTAAGCACATTACTGTAACAACTTTCTGTAAATGAACAGCAATCTTGGGTAACATTCAGGTCCAATGATTGATTAGCTCTGATCGATTCATCTAGCCAATCGCAAGGCTCGTTTCCTGAATCGCGAAGACTGAGTAAAGGCTCTAGAGAGGCCAGTTTCCTGAAATCCCGCACAGATATCAGGAGTACCAGATGTTTAGATTCTCATGCCAAGCTCAAATAAATCTTTGTGGGCTCAAGGCTGCTCCAGCTGTGTGTGTGAGGGTTAAGGTAGTTGCTTTTACAATTGCAGCTTGCGGAACACTGTGTAGCACTTTACTTGGGTTTATTGCAGCACCTTTGTCTCTCACAGGCTGCATACTGCTTGAGCAACAGCTGGGTAGATTTTGCACCGCACATGGTACCTATGGCTGAACAGGCCAGAGTATTACTTGTAACACAAAATACTGGAGTAACTTAGCAGGGTATTACTTGTAACACGAAATACTGGAGTAACTTAGTAGAGTATTACTTACCTACTTAAGCCCATTACCCCTACTGGAGCATAGACAGCCAAGTGCAGCCCGCTGGAGTCCTTTGTCCTGGGCCAGTCTTTCAAATTGTCCCCAGGTGTAGCCCATCTTCTTGGTGTCACCCTCCTCTCACAGGAATGAGGTCTGTGGAGCTGCTGTTGCTATTTCTGTAGCTCTGGGTTTTTACGGGATGGGCTTGCTAGCCCCATGCCCAACATTCCTCCTTTCACAGCCCGGCTTGGGACCTTCCACGGCAGAGTTAGGTAGGAGAATTGGAATTGACTTATTGTTATTAAAACATAGAACAATACAGCACAGTACAGGCCCTTCAGCCCACAATGTTGTACTGACCTTATTATTCCTACATGTAACTGTGATTTCCTGACAAATGTGCTCCTCTAATTTTCCCTGACTATTGGGGTAGTAGTGTCTATAATATAATCCCATCAGAGTGTTTTAATAGACACTGCACATTCTATGCGGGATATCCTCTCTAAGAAGAACAAACAGCGTAAAGCACTACAGCATGGTGCAACCCTTTAGGCCCACCATGTTGTGCTGGCCTTTAACCTATTCAAAGATCATCTAACTCTTCCCCCCAACATAACCCTCCATTGTCGTTTCATTCATGCACCTAAGTGTCTCTTAAACGTCCCTGATGAGTCTGCCTCTGCAAACAACCCCTGTAGCACGTTTACCACTCTCAGTGTTACAAAACTTCCCTCTGACATCCCCCCCCATCAACATAAAGTTATGCCCTCTCATATTACACATTTCTGCCCTGGGGGGAAAAAGTCTCTGGCTGTCCACTCAGTCTATGCCTCCTATCATCTTGTACACCTCTATCAAGTCATCTTTCATCCTCCATTCCAAAGAGAAAATCCCCAGCTCACTCTACCTGTCATAATTAGACAGGCTCTCTCATCCAGGCAGAATCCTGATAAATCTCTGCATGCTCCCTAAAACTTCCACGTCTTTCCTATAACACGGCACCAACATAGCATGCCCACAGTTTACTAACCATTATAGCCTGTTTGTTTTTGGGCTGTGGGAGTAAACTGGAGCGCCCAGAGGATACCTGCGTGCTCACGGGGAGATCGTACAAACCGCTGACACACGGAGGTGGGGATTGAAACCCTGATCTTACAGCTGACTCACTGCCAAGCTGAAAACTAGAGAAACGTAAAGCTGTACAAGTTGTTTTGGTTGAATTTTGATGCACACTGTAGGCGTTAACCGTGGGACGGAGAGCTAGCGGATTAGGTTAATGCATTCTAAAATGAAGATTAGCTTTATTTGTTGCATGTACATTGAACCATACGATGAAATGTGTTATTTTTGCATCAACAAGTAACACAGTCCAAGGATGTGCTGGGGGCAGCCTGCAAGTGTTACCATGCTTCCAGAGGCAACGTAGCCTGCCCTCACCTTACTAACCCCAACCTGTACATCTTTGGACTGTGGGAGGAGACTGATTCCTGTGACGGGCAATTTCTTATGGACATTGATCATTTCCACCGTCTGGTTTGTTCCAGTGTGGCTCTAGTATTGAACAACTAATTCAGGATGAGAGAGCTGGCTCCCTAATTATACTTCTGTTCACATAGTCAGAGGAGGCAAATTGCAGCTGTGCCGATTAATAATACTGTACTTAGAAACTGTCAGCTGCAAGAAGTTCATCAGCATGTCACTCCGAGGTGAAGTGCCTGGGATTTACTTGCCAACCATTGTGGAAGGAATAAGCTAAAATTCAATTTCCTGTGACCTTGACCCCTGTGTGCCTGCTGATCCAGGTCACATGACTTCCCAGTCCTGATGTGTGCAGTAAGAGGCAGCCAGCAAGAACATGGTCTTGAGGCAAGGAGGCACTCGAGTGATATCGTCTGTCAGGAAAACAGAAATGTTTTTACAGAAGAGCCTATCTGTTTGCATCTCACTTGGTGAGCTTCACCTATCTTGGGAATTAGGAGCAGACTTAGGCCATTTGGTTCCTCAGCCTACCCTGCTGTTCCTTGTGATCTGCCCAAGTGTCATCTCCTCTGTCCCAGTTCTCTGTACCCCTAATTCCTTAACCTTACAGAAAATAAATTACTTCCACTGTAAGTATCTTCAGTGATCCAGCCTGTATAACCCTGGAGTTCCCAGAAATTCTCCATACTCTGCGATAAGTTAGTACAGAGACAATTTACAAGGATGTTGCCAAGTTTTGAGGACATGAGTTCTGGGGAAAGGTTGGATAGGTTAGGATGTTATTCCCTGGAGTGTAAGAGAATGAAGAGAGAATTGTTGAGGATAAGTAAAATTACGAGGGGTCCAGACAGGATAAATACAAGCAGTCTTTTTCCACTGATGTTGGGTGAGACTAGAACAAGAGGTCATGAGTTAAAGGTGAAAGGTGAAACATTTAAGGGGAACATGAAGGAGAACTTCTTCGCTCAGAGGGTGGTGCGAGTGTGGAACGAGCTCCCAGTAGAAGTGGTGAATGTGAGTTCAATTTCAACATTTAAAAGAGATTTGGATAAATACGTGGATGGGAGTGGGGTGGACGGCAACGGTCCAGGAGCAGGTTGATGGGACTAAACAGATTCATTGTTTGGCACAAATTGAATGGCCTGGTTCTCTACTGTAGTGCTGCAAGACTAAGTTCCCAATCACCTCTGTGATACTCTCACCCTCTGCATGCCACTTTGGCTGAATGGAGGAGCACTTTTAGTAGTAGACTAAGACAACTGTGCTGATCCAAAGAGCACGATGAGGTCATTCTTCCCCTCGGCCATTAGGCTCTATAACGAATCAACCTATAGCCGGGGAAGTGATAACCCCCTCCTGTTAGACTGTTGGTGGTAACTTATTTTTTTATTCTTTCTACTTCTCTTCTATTATTTATGTCTGCGCACTTGTAATTCTACTGTGACACTGTCATTTCTTTTGGGATCAATAAAGTATGTATCTTGTCTCTTATCAATCCTGGATTAGCTTTATGAACGTTAAAATATACAGTGAAATGCATCGTTTGCGTTAACGGCCAACATAGCCTTAGTATGTGCTGGGAGCAGCCCGCACTTGTCACCATACTTCCAGCACCAACATAACATGCCCACAACTTATTAGCCTGTACATCTTAGACCTGTGGGAGGAAACTGGAGCACCTGGAGGAAACCCACGTGGTCACAGGGAGAAAGTGCAAATTCCTTACAGTTAACAGTGGGAATTGAACCCCGATCCCTGTCACTGTAAAGGTTTACACTAACTGCTACACTACTGTGCCTAGCATAGTCCACTAGTGGACACGTTTCAAATCTACCCTGTCATGTCCCCTCCTTGTGTTTTAGTAAGATCACCCTTCATCTTACTCAACTCCAACTAATTTTTTCAGCCACACGTGAGATTAGCCAAACCTGGTGTACCTAAGCCGAATCTAATTTCCACCTTTCTGAGGTGATTATACCCAACATTCTGTACTCAGGGGGCCAGTGACAGCCCAACAGTAACATCAACGCCCTGTTTGTATATTTACCCTACTGACTGCTCTGAAGCAGACTTGAACTGTTTTGCTGAAGATTGTAGGCCTGCTACGTTGATGCCAGAATATGTGGCAATGCTTGCGGGCTGCCCCCAGCACACCCTCTAGTGTGTTGGTTGATATTGCAAATGAAGCTTTTCACTGTATGTTTCTACATACTGTATTGTGCAAAAGTCTTAGGCATATGTAGAAAAATTCTGTAAAGCAAAGATGCTTTCAAAAATAATGAAGTTTCTAAATGTTAAAAAATTGCTTTAAAGACAGATAAACAGTAAAAAATTAAACCAAATTAATATTTGATGTCACCACCAAGCACATCCCCCACTTTCTGCTTTCCACAGGGATTGCTCCCTTTGTCCCTCCCCACTGATCTCCCTCCTGGTATTTACCCTTGCAAGAGGAACAGGTGCTACATCTCCCCTTACACCTCCCTCACAATCATTCATGGCCCCAAACAGTCCTTCCACATGAGGTGACGCTTCACCTGTTAGTCTTTTGGGGTCATCTGCTGTATCCAGTGCTCCAATATGTTAGTGAGACTCGACGCAGATTGGGAGCCTGCTTCACTGAGCATCTCCCAGGATGAGCAGGATCTCCTGGTAGCAAGCATTTTACTTCCACTTCCCGTTCCCATCCCGACATATCAGTCCCTGGTCTCCCCTGTTGCTGCAAAGAAGCCAAACTGAGGGTGGAGGAGTGAAAATTGAATGATGGAATGAAAATTGATTTCTCCAACTTGGGGGTAATGTCCCCTTCACCATTCCCTATTCCCATCTCACACTCTGACCTTATCTCCTTCCTTTCCCATCACCTACCTCTGCTGCTCCTCCCCCTTCCCTTTCTTCCATGGCCTTCTGTCCTCTCCTTTCAGATTCCCCCTTCTCCAGCCCTTTTATCTCTTTCACTGATCAACTTCCCAGCTCTTTACTTCCCCACCAACTCCCAGTTTTACCTATCGCCTACTACCTTGTATTTCTTCCTTCCCCCCCACTCCCCCACCACCATCTTCTTTCTTGATAACTTCTCATTATTTCTCTCCAGTTCTGATGAAGGCTCTCTGCCTGAAACTTCAACTGTTTATTCTCTTCCATAGATGCTGCCTGGCCTGCTGAGTTCCTCCAGCACTTTGTGTGTGATGTTCAGATCGCCAGCATTTGCAGATGTGATTGGTCAACTCTCTTAGGTACACTGTTGTGGAAGTTTTATATGAATATCACCTTGTAGGTTGGTCCAGGCATATTGGAGAACTTGCCACAGTTCTTCTGCAGACTTTGGCTGTCTCGCTTGCTTCTGTCTCTGCAGGAATTCCCAGACAGCCTCCAAGATGTTGGGATCAGGGTTCTGTGGAGGCTACACCATCTGAATCTACATAAAAAATCAAGCATGCTTAAGACATTTGCATAGTACTGTACATGTGATAAATAATCTTAAATTTTGAAATGCACGTCTGTGGAATTCATGCCAAGTATAGAAGGAGTGAATTTTTTACCTGCTGGTTTCTGCCAGTGGACAGGATTAAACTGCCTTGTTTTGTGAATACAGGTGAATTAATCATTGTGTATTATAAGGACACTCCACAGTGAACTTGTTACTCTTAGAAGATTTGAACTTTGTGCATCTTTTAAATCTCCAGTTTATTAATTTTTTGCTGGTCCTGATGAAGGGTCTCAGCCCGAAATGTTGACTGTTTCCTCCCCTCCATAGATGCTGCCTGACCTGCTGAGTTCCTCCAGCATTTTGTGTGGCTTGTTCAAGATTTCCAGCATCTGCAGAATCTCTTGTTGATTTGGTTGTGGAGGAAGCTTCGCTTTTGCTGTGGCACCTGTGATAAGTTCTCATTGCTATAGGTGTGTGAGTTGGAATCTCTCAGCTCTGCGGGCACAACCCTGCTGCCTCGGTCCCCTGTCTCATCCTTTGAATTGTGGCGTGGAGTACAGTTTCAGATTGCAAATATTAGCCAGGATTCACAAAAAAAAAACCCTTTTTCAAATATCCGACACACATTAATAGTTTTCTGAAAGTGGAGTCACAGATAGAGGGGCAATGAAAAAGGCTTTTGGCACAGTGGTCTTCATTCAGGCCAGGAAATGAGTGTAAGTTACAAGGTCGGTGTAGTTGTACAGGACATGTGTGATTCTGCAGTTTGAGTATTGTTTTTAGTTTTGGTCACCCTACTATAGGAAAGACGTCATGAAGGATCCCACCCAGCCTGCTCATGGACTGTTCATCCCCCTCCCATCAAAGAGGAGACTACATAGCATCAACACCAGGACCACCAGATTCAAAAACAGTTACTTTCCCCAAACAGTAAGGCGGGTCGACACCTCCACTCACCACACCCCCAACCACCACTACTTTATCATTTCCCGTCCCCTTGGTACAAACACTTCTGTGCCTTGCGACACTTCATGGACATACAATCAATCTGTGTATATAAACTATTTCATGTATTTATAATTATTGTGTTTATTATTATGTTCTTTATCTTATTGATTAAATGAATCAGACATTAATTTCAAGTCGATGAATACGTCTGAATCACGTAAAGCTTCCATCATTATATGAACACCCGGAGTTCTGTATCTGTTGTTTCATTCATTCAACTCACCCTGGTTTTGTCACCAAGGGAAGTAAATTAGGGTCAATAGCAGTCGATGGGTGAAAGGCCATCTATTGGTACGTGAATTTGCCAAAGAAACCTGTTTGCTTGAATATTGATTTCTCCAACTGGTGAAAAAATTTCCTCCTCCCCCCTCCTCTCTTCTTCTATTCCCCACTCTGGCCTCTTCTAACCTGCCTATCACCTCCGCCTGGGTCCTCTCCTCTTTCCCTTTCTCCCATGGTCCACTCTCCTCTCCTATCAGGTTTCTTCCTCTCCAGCCCTTTACCTTTCCCATCCACCTGGCTACACTAATTGCCTTCTAATTTGCCCCTTTTCCCTGCTCTCCAGCTTTTACTCTGGCATTTTTCCTTCCTTTCCAGTCCTGAAGAAGGGTCTCGGCTCAAAATGTCAACATTTCCATAGTTGCTGTTTGAACTGCTGAGTTCCTCCAGCAGTTTGTGTGTGTTGCTTAGCAGCCTGAGTGGCAACTTCTTTCACCTAAGGTGTGGTGTCTGTGTGGGATGAGCTGCCAGATCAAGTGGTTGAGGCAGGTGGGTTTGGTACATGAATTGGAAAGGTCAAACATAGGCAATTGGAATTAGCTTGGATGGGGCCTCTTGTTCAGCACAAATTAGTTGGACAGAAGGGTGTATTTCAGTGTAATTCTATGACTAAGTTAATGCTCTTATTTTGACAAAAGGTGGCTTTTAATACAAATTCACAAACTACAGTGCATTTCTTATTAAACAAAAGCCAATCTACGGATATAGTTAATATATAAATCTGTTTGACTGTTTTCTGCTGAACCTGAAGTCCAACAACTCAACATTTTAGGAGCACCCTCTTCCTCTCTATTCTCAGACTTCTGAACGGCCGATGAACCGTGAACACTATTTCATTACTTCGGTCTCTGTTTGCACTATTTAGTCATTTTTAAAATTTATTATTGTAACCTACAATATTGTTTTAATGTCTTGCAATGTTCTGCTGCTGTAAAACAACAAATTTCACGATATATGTCAGTGATGATGAACCTCATTCTGATCGTAGAGCTGAAAGAACAGACTGTGCTTGGATCCTTAACTTTGTGTGTTTCCAGAAAACCAAAGCATTTTCTTGCCATCAGTTGTGTTGTCTCCATTGCTGCTCTAACTGAGATGTTCTATAAGGCATTGGTTATGCTGCACTTGGTGCATTGTGAGCAGTTTTGGGCCTCTTATTTAAGAAAGGATGCACTGGCTTAGGAGGGGGTCCAGAAAAGGATCAAGGGAGTGATTCTGGGAATGAAAGGGTTCATGTTTGATAGCTCTGGGCCTGTCTTCACTGGAATTAGAAGAAAGAGAGGAATCTCATTGAAACCTATTGGATATTGAAAAGCCTCGATGAGTGGACATGGGGAGGATGTTTCCTGTAGAGGAGGAGTCTAGGACCAGAGGGCACAGCTTCGTAATAGGGAACATCCCTTTAGAACAGAGATGAGGAGGAATTTCTTTAACCTGAGGATGGAATCTGTGAAATTCATTACCGTAGACATCTGTGGAGGCCAAATTATTGGGTATATTTAAAGTGGAGGTTGATAAAGTTCTTGATTAGTAGGGATGTGAAAGGTTTTGGGAAGATAGCAGGAAAGTGGGATTCAGCCAAAAATAAATGAGGTGGAGAGGCGGGCAGACCCAATGAGCTGAATAACCTAATTCTGCTCTAGGTCTTACCATCTTATGCTCTCTAACCACTGTCAAAATGGCTCATTACCATTTGAGGATTATTGGTGATCTAATTCAGAAACCTAACTCCAATAGTCAGTCTGTCACATCAGTAAACTGACCACATCTTGAGCTCGGTTCCAACAGCAGTTTACAGTTCCGCCTTCCCCCATTGCAAAAGAGCAGGAAGGCAGTTGACTAACTGGAACATTTTGGCTCCAGGAAACACTTTGGAAACAGTACTTCAATGACAACACGAGTGAATCTGCAGGTGCTGGAAATAAATAAATAAACACAAAATGCTGGCAGAACTCAGCAGGCTAGATAGCATCTATGGGAGAAGGTAATAATGACGTTTTGGCCCGAAACGTCGTCACTACCTCCTCCCATAGATGCTGTCTGGCCTGCTGAGTTCTGCCAGCGTTTTGTGTTTTTTAAGTACTTCAGTGAGTTTTGTTCATTAAATGTTCCTGTGACATCTAGTGGCAGAGAATTGTTACAGCAATTACTTTCAACTTGTTTTCTATCAGTTTAATAAGTGCAGAGTGAACCAATGGCCGTCTGTTCTCCACAGCAAGGAAAAAACACTCTGCCTCAGCCCCTGGGCTTTTCTCCAGCCCTGGAAATGGCAGAGACTGCAGATGCTGAAAACTGGAGCAACAGATAATCTGTTGGAATAACTCGACTGAGCGGCCTCTGCTGGGAGTTCTGACCCAAAACATCAGCATTTTCTTCACCCCCACAAATGCAACACAGCCTGTTGAGTTCCTCCAGCAGACTGTCTGTTCCACAAAAGATCATCGGAGCAGAATTAGGTTATAGGGCCCATTAAGTCTACTCCACCATTCCATTATGGCTGATTTATTATCCCTCTCAACCCTATTCTTCTGCCACCTTCTCGTAACCTTTGACACTTTATTATAATCAACCTCTGCTGTTCCATACCCTATAATTTGGTTTCCACAGACAATGACCATGACTTCCACAGATTCACAGCCCTCTGGCAAAAGAAATTTCTCCTCATCTCTGTTGTAAAGAGGTGTCCATGTTTTATGAGGCTGTACCCTCTGGTACTGGACTTGGCCACTGTTGGAAACATTCTCTCCACATCCACTCTGCCAAGGCTGGCTCTGTGCTCCATCTTTGTTTCGAAGAGCTCGGCGGTATAGACCTTTCAACCTACGATGCTGTTCCGACCCTTTAACTTACCTCATGATCAGTCTAACCCTCGGCTCCTGCAGAGCCCGTACCTTCCACTTTTCTTTCATCCGTGTGCCTAAGCATCTCTCAAATGTAGTTAATGCAGCAGCCAAATTATTTGAAAGGGGTCACTGGGAAGTGTTTTTTTATCTTTAGCTAGAAACATTGATATTAATTAAAATAATTTAAATTCACTTAAAAAATTAATGTGTGGATAATATCTTCACATCTATTTCAACCATGGAGCAGTTAGATATCACAGTGTGAGGCTTGGTCACCATCTGGGGACAGTTCTGCCCTGTGAGCTAGCGCAGAAGGAAGTCCTCGTGCTTGCTAAAGCCTGTGTGACCACAATCTAGAGCTTGGGGTACGCAGGTATATTCCACGGGGTCTGCGAGTAGAGCAGCCATCCATGACACTTTCCCCTGATTTATCTCATTTGTTTCTTTGCCTGTTGTCTGTGAATAATAATTCATGCCCCCCTCAGTAGAAATACGATCTGACTGAATGGGGTTTGTAGTGTACGCACTTAGCCACGGCTGCAACTTGAGATGCACTGAACACAATACAATGGTGACTTTATTAAGTGTCTCCTGACCCTAATAAAGTGGCCACTGAGTGTATGTTCGTGGTCTTCTGCCACTGTAGCCCCTCCACTTCAAGGTTTGATGTGACACCACTGTTGTAATGCATGGTCATTTAAGTTACGTGTGTGTGTGTGTGTGTGTGTGTGTGTCTCTCTCTCTCTCTCTCTCTCTCTCTCTCTCTCTCTCGCTCTCTCTCTTGCTCTCTCTCTTTCTTTCTTTCTCTCTCTCTTTCTCTCTTTCTTTCCAGGATCTGCAGACTCTGGTGTGTTTATAGATGGAACGTAGTGTTTTTGAGGATTCTGATTTCCCATTTAAAATCTTCGTTAGATCTTGAAAAAGGTTGGGTCTGCCCAGCAGTTCCTAAGGAGATTTCTGCTCACTACCATCGCCTAGGTAGCTATTGCTACCATCAGAGGGTTTGAAAGCAAACAATCGATGTTTTAGGAACAGCTTTTACGCCTCCACCATCAGATTTCTGAACAGACAATGAGCCAGGAACACTACCTCACTATTAGACTAATAACTTACAAGATATTCTGACCTGTGTGGGCAATTTCCTTTCAATATCTGTGGCATGAGTTAGTGTTGTGAAACTGACAGCAAAGTCTGGGTATTATGTTCAGAATCTGAATCAGATTGTATATCATTGGACAATGTCATGAAATTTGTTTTGTGGCAGCAGTACCATGCAAAACATGATAATAAAAGAAAACTGTAATTTACAATAAGAAATATATTTTTTTAAATAATAAATAATGCAAACAGAGAGCAAAATTATTGAGGTAGTGTTCATCAGTAAATTGTCTATTCAGAAATCTGATGGTGGAGGGGAGAAACAGTTCTTAAAACGTTCATTGTGTGTCTTCAGGCTTCTGTACCTCCTGTCTGTTGGTAGTAATGAGAAGAGAGCACATCCTGGATAAAACTATTCCTGATTTTTCCTAAACTGTTGGTCTTTAGTACTGGAATTGAAGGAATGTTTCAAGGAACTGATTCTTGAGATTCTAGCCATTTTAACAAAGAAGGCCTGACAGCAGCACAATTTCACCAGGAGTTTGAAGGGGCTTGGTATATCACTTGCAAATTTCTACAGGTGTAGTGTGGAGAACATTCTAACTGGTTGTATCACCGTCTGGTGTGGAGGGACCACTGCACAGGACTGGAAAAAACTGCAAACTCGGCCAGCTCCATTGTCAGCATTAGCCTCCTTCAGAAGGTGATGCCTCAAAAAGGCAGCATCCGTCATTTAGGATCCAAAGCACCCAAGCAAGGTCCTCTTTTCATTGCTACCATCAAGGTGGAGGTACAGGAGCCCAAAGGCACACTTATCTTCTTAGGAACAGCTAATGAGAGAGGTCAGTAGAGAGTGGCCAGAGTAGTTCAAGCTGACAGTAACCCAGGTAACAATTATAACAGTGGTGTGCAGAAGAGCATCTCTGAACACACAATATGTTGAAGTGGTTGGGCTTGAATATGAATATACCACTTTATTAGGTACAGGAGGCTCCCAGTAAAGTGGCCACTGAATGTATGTAAATAGATAATTTTCAGAGCTGCTTTCCATTCTTATTTAGACTAAATTGCAGATGGGAGAAGTTGCATTGCAAAGATTAACCGATTGCTGGTTTTATGGAAATCCAGATCCAGGCACAATCCTGATTTCAAAGGAACATATGTTTATGAAGTAGGATGAACCTATCAGAAATTCAGTAGATTAGTTGGGCAAGTTTAGTCTTCATCTTTACCAAGCCAAAGTCACGAACCTGCACCCAGTGATCAGGTGCTCCAGAATAAAGTAGAACTTTATCTCTTATATTTATACAGCATCAGGATACAGACGTTTAAATCCATATCTGCAGCCACTTTAAAGTGAATTGTGGCTAGGTTTATTTTTAACTTTGTATTTTATCTTTTTTGGGTGAATTTGTCAAAATACGCTCTCACTGGAGTATCTAGTTTCTGATACAGTTGGGTCATGTAAATGGAACACAGATTAAAACTTCCTTTTCACTGTCTCAATGATGTTATTTAAATCCTTATCCCAGAGTGACATTAGTGTCATATTTCTGTTTACTTTGTTTTCATTTCTTCTGACTTCCCTTGACTTCAGACTAGCCATTTAATTCAATTAATTTCAGACTTAGCCAGTGTTGGATTTGCCCATTTACTTGCAGAGATTTCTGATGTGTTTGCATATCCTGCGTATTGGTTGTTGCTTTACAACATAGACCAGTACAGCACAGGAACAGGCTCAACTAATTAAATCAGTAGTCAAGTGACCAACTAAACTAATCCCTTCTGCCTACACCATGTGCATGTCCTTCCATTTCCCTCACATTCATGTATCTATCTGAACATCTCTTAAAAGTCCCTCGTGTATCTGTCTCCACCACCACCCCAGGCTCTCACCACACTCTGTGTAAAAAAAAAACTTCCACCTCACATCTCCTTTGAAATGATCCCCTCTCGCCTTAAATACACACTCTCTGGTTTTAGACATTTCAACCCTGGGAAAAGGATACCTATGTCTCTCATAATCATAATAAACCTCTATCAGAACTGCCCTCAGCCTCCACTGCTCCAGAGAAAACAACCTGGCTTTGTCCAACCTCTTCTTGTTTTAGTACATCCCCCTCTAATCCAGGCAGCACCACCCTCCCCGAAGTGTTGATCTCAACTGGTTTGTGAATGGAAATAGCCAGAGGAAAGTATATCTGTGGAGGGGGGGGGTGAGGAAGGGAGGCAGGCAGTGACAAGTAAATCTGGGTCTCATATCTAAGGAAGGGTGTTCTGACACTAGAAGGGGTCAAGAGGAGGTTCACGAGAATGATCCCAGGAATAGTAGGGTTTATGTATGAGGAGTGTTTGATGGCTCTTTGTCTGTGCTAAATCTCCTTTGCACCCTCTCTAAAACTTTCTCATCCTTTCTGTAATGAGGTGACCAGAACTGAATAATTAAGGTGTGGCCTAACTAGGGCTTGATAGAGCTGCAACATCACTTTGTGGCCCTTGAACTCAGTACCCCAGTAATGAAGCCCAACACACCAAGGTCCTTCTTAACTACTCTATCAACTTGCATGGCAACTTTGAGGAATCAACGGATGTAGACCTCAAGTTCTCTTTGGAAGACTTTGATCAATTCTATTTCCAGTAGTCCACAGGCAGCGAATTCTACATCATAACCACAGAGAGGAGAATATGTTTCCTTGAAGCCCTCTTGTTTCTGTCCAACATTTCAAATCAACACTAATCCTTCAACTGTTTGCTAAGTAGAAGATTAGGGGTTGTCAACAGGGCTTTGTGTAAGGCAGGTAATGTCTAACCAATCTTAGAGTTTCCTGAGGAGGTTACCAGGAAAATAGGGACGTTTTGACGTTATCTACATGGTGTTTGACAAAGTCCCACATGAGAGACTTGTTCAGGATAAGGTTGGCATTCTGGATGGAACAGTCAGCTGGATTCAGTCAATTGTCAGAAAGATAGGGTGGGGCAGTTGATAGACAACTAGATGCAGTATGCAGTGAAAGTGAAAGAAAGGACAGACAGATGATGGGGCAAAATTGTGGTCAGTGTAACATGGGGACAAAATCTAAAAGGGTGATAGATAGAGGACCGATTGTATTATATCTGAATGCACAAAGTATACAGAGTAAGATAGATGATCTTGTCGTGCAGTCTCAGATTAGCAGATATGATGTTGTGGGCATCACAGAGTTGTAGCTGAAAGGGGAGAAGGCCAGGAACTGGGGTTGAGGAGGAGAAAGAAAACAGGATCAGCCACGATTGAATGGCAGAGCAGACTTGATGGGCCAGATGGCCTAATTTTGCTCCTATCTCTTATGGTCTTATCATAGTTGGAAGATTAACATCCAAGGATATACATTGTATGGAAAGGACAGGCAGGTGGCTCTGTTGGTAAGAAATCCTTGGAAGGAGGTGGCATAGGGTCAGATGATGTAAAATCCTTGTGAGTAAAGATCAGAAACTGCAAGGGTTAAAAGACCCTGATGGGAGTTATATACAGCACTCTGAACTGTAGCCAGGATGTGGGCTACAAAATACACTGCGAGATAGATAAGGCAATGTTACAATAGTGACAGGATTTCAATGTGCAGGTAGATTGGGAAGATCAGAATTGTGCTGGATCCGAAGAGAGAGAATTTGTAGAATGCCCTCGAAATGGTTTTTAGAGCAGCTTGTGGTTGAACCCACTCGGAGATCAGATATTCTGGATTGGATGTTGTGTAATGAACCAGATTTGATTAGGAAACTTAAGCTAAAGGAACCCTTAGGAGGCGGTGATTATAATATAACAGAATTCACTCTGCAGTTTGAGAAGGAGAATGTGTCAGTATTAGTGTTAATCAGTACTATAGTGGAGTAAAGGGAATTACAGAGGCATGAGAGCAGGCTGGTTGAAATTGATTGAGAGGGAACACTAAGTAGGGATGGCAGCAGAACAATAATGGCTAGAGTGTCTGGGAGCAATTTGGAAGGTGCAGGATAGATTCATCCCAAAGAATAAGTATTCTAAAAGCAATGACACAACTGTGGCTGACAAAGGAAGTCGAAAAAACAAAAGCAAAATAGAGGGGGCATGTAACACAGCAAAACTAGTGGTAAATTAGAGGATTGGGAAGCTTTTAAAAACCAACTGAAGGCAAATAAAAAGCCATAAGGAGGGAAAAGATGAAATATGAGGGTAAACTAGCCAATAATATCAGAGGATACCAGAAGTGATATATAAAGAGTAAAAGACAGGAGAGTGTAGATGTCAGGCCGCAGGAAAATGATGCTTGAGGGGGATGGGGAGGCAAGGAGATGGCACACAAACTAAGTATTTTGCATCTTTCTTTACTGTGGAAGATGCAAGCAGTATGCTGGAAGTTCAAGAGTGTCGGGGCAGAAGTGAATGCAATTCCTATTACTATGGAAAAGGAGCTTGGGAAGCTGAAAGGTCTGTCGGTGGATAAATCACCTGGACCAGATGGACTACACACCAAGTTTCTGAAAGAGGTGGCTAAGGAAATTGTGGAGGCATTCATAATGATCGTTAAAGAATCACTAGATCCTGACATGGTTCTAGAGAACTGGAAAATTGCAAATTAAAGAAAATTATAGGCCAGTTAGCCTGACCTCAGTGGTTGGGAAGTTGTTGGAATCGATTATTAAGGATGAGGTCTCAGGGTACTTGGAGGCACATGATAAAATATGCCAAAATCAGCATGGTTTTCTTAAGGAAAAACCTTGCCTGACAAATCTGTTGGAATTCTTTGCAGAAATAACAAGCAGGATAGAGAAAGGAGAATTGGTGGATGTTGTGTACTTGGATTTTCAGGCGGCCTTTGACAAGGTGCTGCACATGAGGCTACTTTGCAAGGTAAGAGCCCATGGAATTACAGGATAAATACAAGCATGGATAGAGAATTGACTGATTGGCAGGAGGTAAAGAGTGAGAATAAAGGGAGCCTTTTCTGGGTGGCTGCCAGTTTCAAGTGGTGCTCCACAGGAGTCTGCATTGGGACCACATCTTTTTGCATTATATGCCAATGATTTGGATGACGGAATTGATGGCTTTGTGGCCAAGTTCGCAGGTGATATGAGGAGCAGGTAGTGTTGAGGAAGCAGGGAGGCTGGAGAAGGACTTGAGACACCAAGACTGGGATGTAATGGACAAAGAGGAAGGGTGTCAAAGTAATCTGGACCAGCTGGAAAAAAGGACTGAAAATAGCAGATAGAATCTAATGCAGACAAATGTGAGGTGTTGCACTTTGGGAGGACAAATCAGGGTAGTACTTGCATAGTGAACATTGGGCAATAATGAATACAGTAGAACTGAGGGATTTGGAAAACAGATCCATAATTCCTTGGAAGTGGTGTTACAGGTAGATAGTGTCGTAAAGAAAGCTTTTGGCACATCGGCCTTCATTAATCTGAGTATCAAATACTGGAGTTAGGATGCTGAAGTTACATAAGATATTGGTGAGGCCTACTTTGGAGTTCTGTGTGCAGTTCTGGTCACTTAACTACAGGGTAGATAGCAATAATATTGAAAGAGCGCGGAGAAAAATTGCAAAGATGTTGGCAGAACTTAAGGACCTGAGTTATAGGGAAAGGTTGAATAGGTTAGGACTTTATTCCCTGACACACGGAAGAATGGGGGATATGAAATTACAAGGGGCATAGATAAGGTGAATGGATGCAATGCAGGTTTTTTCTCCTCATAAAGGGTGAGACCTGAACCAGAGGTCATAGGTTAATGGTGAAAGATGAAATATTTAAGAAGAACCTGAGGGGGAACTTCTCCAGTTTCAGAGGATGGGGCAAATATGGAACACTGCCAGCAGAAGTGGTAGATGCACGTTTAATTCTAACATTGAAGAAAAGTTTGTTAAGATACATGGATTGGGTGGGTTTTGAAGGGCTACGGACCGGGTGCAGGTAGATGGAACTAAGCAGAAGACCAGGCTGGTATAGACTAGATGGGCCAAAAGGCCTGATTCTGTGCGCTATTGCTCTTGGACTCTCCTCATGGGATCAGCTACCCTAAGTATCTGTACTTTTTTTCTAAACCAATTGGGATCTGATACCACAATTCGATTTCTTAATGCATGATTATGATAGATTTGAAAATTCTAGGACTGAAAAGCCAAGTTTATTAAAATCTATTTCAGTGACCATGATCAAAGCAAGAGGCATATTTATATGATCGTACATTAATAATGAGACAAATGGATCTTTGCCACAAACATGAATCGATTTTTTGTAAATACGGTGATGAGTAATTCTAATTCACTTCTGAAAGATATGTTAATCCAGTTAGATTGGGAGGCACGGTCGTGCAGCAATTAGTGTAACACTACTACAACATCGACATTCTGCCGCTCTCTGTCATACACAGTGTATCTTCACACCGTGACCATGTAGGTTTCCTCCAGGTGTTCTGGTTTCCTCCCACAGTCCAAAGACATAACTGGCTGGTAGGTTAGTTGGTTGTTGTAAATTATCCCATGATTAGGGTAGGGTTAAATTGGGGTTGCTGGCTGGCAGGGCTCGATGGGCTAGCAGGGGCCTACTCTACATTGTATCTCAATAAACCAAATGAAACTGGAAGAAATCCCCAGCTGCTGTCGTCACATTCACGCTTGTATTTCCAGATGAGTACTTGCCCCAGACCAGTGCTTCAGTAATGTTTCCGACTGCTCTCACTCCTGTTGCTCATTTGCTGAGAGGCTCATTAGTAAACCGGTGAACCTCAGGGACCAGGCCCTGATAAACTCACTGTTGACTGAGAGCAAGATCACACTTTAACTTCTTCCCTGGAGCAGTATTCCCACCTTGTTGATACTGCAAGAAACATTGTAATCTCCGGTCCCTGCCTCCAAGTGTTTCACAGTCAATCGTTGAAGGCAGCAATGAAGGTTTTCATTTCTCGGGATGTTTGGAACTTCCTTCATCGTGCCAGGAGCTTCCACTCGGTTTTCACTGCTGTCTGTCATGCAAGCCCTGGTGATGACTCAGGAATACCATCACGGTCAGGTGTAGAAGGAATCTTTATTGCTGTTTTGTAACAGCTTTGTTTTACATTCAGGGTAGTTAGCCCTGTTCCACGCTGTATCTCTACAGATACAGCTACTTTACAAACAAGGTAAGATCAAGGAGTTGAAAGGGAACAAAACTGAGATCAAAAACTTGGTATTTCCTCTTATTGTTAAGGCATCTTGTTTAATTGCATTATTATGCTTTTTGGCTACTAATTGTCTCATTCCAAGTTGGGTTTATTGTCTTATACACAGGTATGGCGAGATACAAGTACAATGAAAAAGGTTTGCAGCAGTATCACAGGCTCGTAGATAATGACAACACATAGAATGTAAATTACACAGTACACAAATTATGCAAGAGAGTGGAAAAGAAACCTCAAAACAAGACATGTGTGCAAATAAAAGCACACAGCCATGTTAATGCGAGAGGTGACTGGTAAGGGTTTCATTGCTGAGGTTGGGTTAAGGTTGTGCAGGTTGGTTCAAGAACCCGGTGGTAGTTGGAACGTTGCTGTTCCTGAACCTAGAGGTGTATGGGACTCAATTTCTGAATCTGGTGATGTGGGACTTCAGTTCCTAAATCTTGTGTTATGGGACCCTGGTTCCAGAACCTGGGTAGTGTGGGACTTCAGTTCCAGAACATGGGTAGTGTGAGACTCAGTTCCTAAATCTTGTGTTATGGGACCCTGGTTCCAGAACCTGGGTAGTGTGGGACCTCAGTTCTTGAATCTGCTATTTTGGAACCTTTGTTCCTGAGCATGGGTGGTGTGAGACCTTGTTTCCTGAAGCTGGTGTTGTGGTACATCAGTTCCTGAATGTGGGTGGTGTGGGACCTCAGTTCCTGAAGCAGGGTGTTGTGCGGGACTCAGTTTCTGAAACTGGGTGGTGTGAGACCTCTATTCTTGAACTTGGTTGTGGGACCTTGGTTCCAGAACATGGGTGTTGTGGGGCCTCAGTTCCTGAACCTTATGCTGTAGGACCTCGGTTCCCAAACCTGAGTATTGTGGGACTTCTGTTACTGAACCTAGGTGGTGTGGGACCATGGTTCTCGAACCTGGGTGGTATGGGTTCCCGGAACCTGATGTTGTGGGTCCTCAGTTCCCAAAGTTGGGTGGTATGGGACTCGATTCCTGAACCTGAGTAGTGTGGGACCTATGTCCCTGTACCTGGTGTTGTGGGGCCTTGGTTCCAGAATCTGGTGCTGTGGACCTCTGTTCCTGAACCTGGGT
This sequence comes from Hypanus sabinus, assembly GCF_030144855.1. NCBI lineage: Eukaryota > Metazoa > Chordata > Chondrichthyes > Myliobatiformes > Dasyatidae > Hypanus > Hypanus sabinus. The sequence goes on along the minus strand of NC_082723.1, from coordinate 27,091,266 downwards.
GGTGTGTGGGTCTCAGTTTCTGAATCTGGTGGTTAGGGACCTCAGTTCCTGAACATGGGTGTTCTAGGACCTCATTTCCTAAATGTGGGTGGTATGAGATGCCAGTTCCTGAACCTGCTGTTGTGGGACCTCAGTTTTGGTACCTGGGTGTTGTGTGCCCTCAGTTCCTGAACCTGGTGTTGTGGGACCTCAGTCCTGAACCTGGTGTTGTGAGACCTCAGTCCTGAACCTGGTGTTGTGAGACCTCAGTCGTGAACCTCGGTGTTGTGGGACCTCAGTCGTGAACCTGGTGTTGTGGGACCTCAGTCGTGAACCTCGGTGTTGTGGGACCTCAGTCGTGAACCTCGGTGTTGTGGGACCTCAGTCGTGAACCTGGTGTTGTGGGACCTCAGTCGTGAACCTGGTGTTGTGGGACCTCAGTCGTGAACCTCGGTGTTGTGGGACCTCAGTCGTGAACCTCGGTGTTGTGTGCCCTCAGTCGTGAACCTCGGTGTTGTGTGCCCTCAGTCGTGAACCTCGGTGTTGTGGGACCTCAGTCGTGAACCTCGGTGTTGTGGGACCTCAGTCGTGAACCTGGTGTTGTGGGACCTCAGTCGTGAACCTGGTGTTGTGGGACCTCAGTCGTGAACCTCGGTGTTGTGGGACCTCAGTTGTGAACCTCGGTGTTGTGTGCCCTCAGTCGTGAACCTCGGTGTTGTGGGGGACTCGGTGGGACCTTGGTTCTCAAACCTGGGTGGTGTGGGACCTCAGTCGTGAACCTCGGTGTTGTGGGACCTCAGTCGTGAACCTCGGTGTTGTGGGACCTCAGTCGTGAACCTCGGTGTTGTGGGACCTCAGTCGTGAACCTCGGTGTTGTGGGACCTCAGTCGTGAACCTCGGTGTTGTGGGACCTCAGTCGTGAACCTGGTGTTGTGGGACCTCAGTCGTGAACCTGGTGTTGTGGGACCTCAGTCGTGAACCTGGTGTTGTGGGACCTCAGTCGTGAACCTGGTGTTGTGGGACCTCAGTCGTGAACCTGGTGTTGTGGGACCTCAGTCGTGAACCTCGGTGTTGTGGGACCTCAGTCGTGAACCTCGGTGTTGTGGGACCTCAGTCGTGAACCTGGTGTTGTGGGACCTCAGTCGTGAACCTGGTGTTGTGGGACCTCAGTCGTGAACCTCGGTGTTGTGGGACCTCAGTCGTGAACCTCGGTGTTGTGGGACCTCAGTCGTGAACCTCGGTGTTGTGGGACCTCAGTCGTGAACCTGGTGTTGTGGGACCTCAGTCGTGAACATGGTGTTGTGGGACCTCAGTCGTGAACCTCGGTGTTGTGGGACCTCAGTCGTGAACCTCGGTGTTGTGGGACCTCAGTCGTGAACCTCGGTGTTGTGGGACCTCAGTCGTGAACCTGGTGTTGTGGGACCTCAGTCGTGAACATGGTGTTGTGGGACCTCAGTCGTGAACCTCGGTGTTGTGGGACCTCAGTCGTGAACCTCGGTGTTGTGGGACCTCAGTCGTGAACCTCGGTGTTGTGGGACCTCAGTCGTGAACCTCGGTGTTGTGGGACCTCAGTCGTGAACCTGGTGTTGTGGGACCTCAGTCGTGAACATGGTGTTGTGGGACCTCAGTCGTGAACCTCGGTGTTGTGGGACCTCAGTCGTGAACCTCGGTGTTGTGGGACCTCAGTCGTGAACCTCGGTGTTGTGTGCCCTCAGTCGTGAACCTCGGTGTTGTGGGGGACTCAGTGGGACCTTGGTTCTCAAACCTGGGTGGTGTGGGACCTCAGTCGTGAACCTCGGTGTTGTGGGACCTCAGTCGTGAACCTCGGTGTTGTGGGACCTCAGTCGTGAACCTCGGTGTTGTGGGACCTCAGTCGTGAACCTGGTGTTGTGGGACCTCAGTCGTGAACCTCGGTGTTGTGGGACCTCAGTCGTGAACCTGGTGTTGTGGGACCTCAGTCGTGAACCTCGGTGTTGTGGGACCTCAGTCGTGAACCTCGGTGTTGTGGGACCTCAGTCGTGAACCTCGGTGTTGTGGGACCTCAGTCGTGAACCTCGGTGTTGTGGGGGACTCAGTGGGACCTTGGTTCTCAAACCTGGGTGGTGTGGGACCTTGGCCCCTGAAGCCCGGTGGTGTGGTACATCCAACTCTGTACTGGCTCCTGCTCCCCATCAGTCACTTGCCCTTTCATATGTGTGCCACACTCTCACACATTGCATGCAATACATGTCCACTTAATAAATGCAAATTACTATTTAATTTAAGGAGATGTTAAATCGAACAAAAACTAACAGTGGAGTCAAAAGAGAAGGCAGATGCTGAGATCTGGGGCTAAGATCAACCTGCTGGAGAAACTCAGAGCTCCATGCAGCATCTGTGGAGGCAGGGGATGGTTGATATTTTATTTTGCAAGTGTCCTTCTCATAATCAGACTCACAACACTGTTGAGATATCTTGGATTCAGAACAAATTTCACCACAATTGTTTGTCTCTATGTCTCCTTCTAATGATTTGTTTCAGGAGAATCAGATGTTAGTTTCAATAAACTGCACATTCAATAAATATTAGCCAATGTCATGTTCAAGCAGGATTGTTTAATCTCATTTGCAAAACAGAAGTGTAAAGGAGAACGAAATAATTGTTACTCCAGATCCGATGCAGCACAAAGGAACATAATAAGATAAAAAACACAATAATAAAATGCAATAAGTATAAACACATCAGATAGCTTATGTACATAGATTGATTTTATGTGCGTAAAGTGACGCTAGTTACAGATGTGTCTGTTTGTAAGGTGACCGATAGGAAATGATAAAGTCATAAAGTGGGGTGGGTTAATGCGTGGGGATGTTGATCAGCCTTACTGCTTGGGGAAAGTAACTGAGTCTGTTAATCATTATTTCTAAATGGAAGGGAGATGGTAACCACTGTACTGTCTCAATACTGAACATAGCATGGCCTTAATGATTGTAGATTTCTAAATGCGTATATTACTTTTACAAGCCACTTGAAGTTATTCACCAAATTTACAACATTAATAAAGATAAGGGTTGCGAGGCAATGTTTCTTGTCAGAAATGGGCTTTGGCATTGATGACCTACAGAAAAATTGCCTTATCAAATAGTTCCATGAATGACTTCAGTCTTATCTAATGTGTTGGTGTCAAAGATTAAATCACTGCTGTTATATAAATATGATAGGCAGTGATGTTTCTTGTAGTTCTCTATAGGACCTTTACAAATCTTTTGTTATATTCATGACCTCATAAAAGTCTTCACTTAATCGAAAGTTTATATGTGCACAGATATCTTGTGTGTAATATGGTCACAAATCTTGTTAGAAGCTGTTTAACCAAGAGATGGTTTTTTAGTGAATGTGTGCAGCAAATAAAACCCAGGATTTATTATTCTTTTGATATATTGCCTCAGTCCTTGCATTAACTTATGCACTTTCCTATGGATGTTTTTATCAGAAACAACGAATGTGGAACTCTTCAATTTTAATATGTCTCTACCCCTTCTCCATTTGGTAAAATATAAAGTTGTCCCAACTACCATAGTTTTAACCATCAATCACATCAGTTTACATTTAGAAAACTAAACAAAAAGCATCCCACAAGCAAGAAGTCCAGGAAAAGAGGTTTAAAAAGGTTTTGTACAAACTCCATTGAAGACCATGCTTTGAATATCAGAGCCCTGATGCTCTACTTCCTCAGGAGGCTAAAAAATTCAGTGTGTCCCCATTGACCCTCACCAATGTGACGCAAACATCCTGTCTGCATGCATCACAGCTGGTATGGCAACCGACCTGCCTTAGGACCATAAGCAACCATAGAGAATTGTGGGGACAGCTTCCATATCATGGAGACCAGCCCCCCCTCAGTGGACTGCCTCAGTAAAGCAGCCAGCATAACCAAGACCCCACCAACCCCCATCCTCCCCAATCAGGCAGAAGACACCAAAGCCAGTAAACGTGTACCACCAGGTTCGTGGACACTTTCCATCCTAAACACCACAGATTCAAATGGACCCCTGGCATGATAAGATAGTCTATTGGCCTCACAATCTACCTTACAGATCAAATGGAATCTACACAGAGCGTTGTCCCAGGAAAGCAACATCCATTATCAAGGACCCTCACCATCTAGGCCATGTTCTCTTCTCACTGCTGACATCAGGAAGAAGGTACAGGAGCATCAGAACCCACAGCATCAGCTTCAGGAATAGATATTACCCCTCAATCATCAGGCTCTTGAACCAGAGGACCCCCAGAATCCAGAGTGAAGAGTGACTCTTCACTCACCTGAGCACTGAGCTGTCCGCACCATCTATGGATTTATTTCATGTTCCCAATATGTATTGCTGATTTTTTGGGGGTTTCTTTGTAGATTTCCACAGTTTTTTGTCTTGTTGTGTGTAGTCTTTCATTGATTCTATTGTGTTTCTTTGCATCTACTGTGAATGCCTGCAAGAAAATTAATCTCCAGAAAATGAGATATGCATATGTACTTTGATAATAAATTTATTTTGAATTTTTACATTATAAAGGAGCATCATTAGCTATCCTGCACACACAAAAATGCTGGAGAAACTCAGTGAGTCAGGCAGCACCTATGGAGGGATTCTGGTTTCTACCTTCCTTCTGCTGCTGTTGTTGTTTGTGTTGTCCTGCTGAACATTATTGGCATGCTGTGTTGGTGCTGGAACGTGTGGTAACACTTGCGAGCTGTCCCCAGCACATCCTTTGTTTGTGCTGGTTGTTAATGCAAATGATGCATTTAACTATGTGCTTCGATGTACTTGTGATAAATAAATGTGAATCTGAGCCTGGTCTCCATAGTTGACCCATGAAGTCCCAGCTCGTAGTCTAACCCCATCCAGTTCACTATTATCCTTTTTGGCAGGAAATTACCCTCAAAGCTTGGTGCGGCACCAAGTGTGCCACCAACCCACGCCTTTCTGGTCACAGCTGCCTCCGAGAAGGAGCAACAACCTCTCCATTCCAGTGCAATGAGAGGCAGGCAGTGAAAATACAAAACTCAAGGAAAAAATCAATTAGCAAAATTCATGAAAATCTCGCCCTTCACCTCTGCAACCTTAGTTTAGATCCAGGCCAGACATCTGTAATGAAGGGCTGTTGCAGATCCTAAGTCAAGAGGGATGGGACAACAGACGGCTCCCTTTCAACAGCCCAAAAATACCCTCACATTTGGAACAGCTGAGGACATTTGGCATCCTTGTGGACCTGAAGACCCTTCATACAATGACAGTTCCAATTGATCTGGTGTTCTTAAGGTAGCAAAAGTGTCCCTGGCTAATTCACAGGAGTGACATTGAATACAAATTGACAGGGAGATGTTTATCTGTTATTTTTGCAGATTCAAGATTGTTTATTGGCATTCTGCAGAATACAAGTGCAAAAGGGAATGAAATGATTGTTACTCCAGATCTGATGCAGCATAGAAAATAAAATAAGCATAAAGAATGCAATAAAAAACTCATTAAATATAAATACATAAATTAGTTTATATACATAGACTGTTTGCATGTCCATAAAGTGACGCTAGGCACAGGAGTGTCTGTACATAAGGTGACTGACAGGAAATGATAAAGTTAGAGTGGGGATGGGAGGTTTGGTGTGTGGAGGTGTTATTCAGCCTTACTGCTTGGGGAAAGCAACTGTTTTTTTGAGTCTGGTCGTCCTTGCATGGATGCTATGTAGCCTCCTCCCTGATGGAAATGGGACAAACAGTCCATGAGCAGGGTGTGTGAGATCCTTCATGATGTTACTGGACCTTTTCTGGCACTTTTCTGCATGTATCTCCTTGATGGCTGGTAGTGATGCATTGGGCAGATGAGGAGAGATGGGAAGTTTCCTTCCATGGATTCCTTCATAGTTCTTACACAAATCATTTGGAGAGTAATCTGTGTAAAAAGAGAATAGAAGATACTGTCAACAGGTGTTCAAAACATTTGCCAGTGCTGGGGTATTCAGCACTCTTAGGTGCACCAGTTTCTAGCAGGGCTAGTAATACTTGACACTTCGAAGTATTTCCTTTATTTATCACATACAGTGAAATGCGTCACTTGTGTCAAACCTAATCAAAGAGGATGTGATGGGTGCAGTCTGTAAGTGTTGCCATGTTTCTGTTGGCAATCATAGAATACCCACAACTCACTCACCATAACCAGTGGGGGGAAATCGAAGCACTCAGAGGAAACCTGTGTGGTCATGGGAAGAACATACAAACTCCTCGCAGGCAGTGACAGGAATTGAACCCTGATCTTTCAGCCAGTCCAAACCAGCCTAATGATGCCACTTGCCACGCTTATTTGTGATGCTATTTTGGTATTATAAATTCCTGAACAGAGTCTGTAAACTGTTGGATTGAGCTATTAAGGGTGGTGCAGATGCAGCACCAGGGGTCTGAACAAAGATGGGCTCTGTCCACATCCTGCAGTTTTTCAGTGAAAATTTGTACTGAGAGTTACTGCAGTAGGAAACCTCTTTCTATACTGTGTCCTTAGGGAGCCTGTGACCTACAGGAACAAGGCAAAGGACCTTATATCATCACCTATCAGCTGAATGAATGATGACTGAAAAATTCAGGCTCTGAACCAGAAATTTCCTGAAGAATTTTTAAAGGAAAAGATTAGCTTTATTTGTCACATGTACAACCAAGTCCTGATTCTACGACATACAGACTCTACAACTTGCTTTCTTCATCATCTTCACATCTTCATCGTTTTCATCTCCACCTTCTTCATATTCACCATCTTCACTTCATTTTCACCTTCATCTTTTCTTTCTTCTTCATCTTTACTATTTCATCTTCGCTTTCTTCTTTAACTTCACCTTCATCTGCACTGTCTTCATCTTCACTTTCTTCTTCATCTTCATCTGCACCATCTTCTCCTTCATCTTCACCACCTTTTTCATTTTACCTTCATCTTCACTTTCACTTTCTTCTTCCTCCCCTTTCTCCTCCTCCACCACTCCCCACTCCCTCCTAGCACATGCCCTTTTCTCATTGCTTTCATCAAGACAGAGTCTTAAGACATGCTCTCAACATTTTAGGAAAAGTTTCTTCCCCTCTGCCATTGATTTCTGAATGGACCTCAATATTTAAAAAATCTTGTTTTGTTACCTTTTTACATTACTAATTTAAGTTCTTTTAGTTTATCTTTCTAGTTCTTTTTATTATTACGCTTTGCAAAGTACTGCTGCTGCAAAACTACAACTAGCACGACATATGCAATTTGTCTTCATTTTCACATTGGTTGTTTGTCAGTCTTTGTTTATGTATAATTTTTCATAAATACTATTGTATTTCTTTATTTTCCTGTAAATGCCTGCAGGAAAATGATTCTCAAGGTTGTATATGGTAACATTCATGTACTTTAATAATAAAAGTACTTTGACTTTACATGGAAATATACAATGAAAAGCGTTGTTTTGCATCAATGACTATCATAAAGGAAATAGTTCCTGACAATTCTGTCGGCATTCTTTGAGGAAACAACAGGCAGGATAGACAAAGGAGAGTCAGTAGATGTTGTTTACTTGGATTTTCAGTTCTTTGACAAGATGCCACACATGAGGCTGCTTAACAAGATAAGAGTCCATGATATTACAAGCATGGATAAAAAATTGGCTGATTGACAGGAGGCAAAGTGTGGGAATAAAGAAAATCTTCTCTGGTTGGCTGCTGGGGACTAGCGGTGTTCTGCAGGGGTTGGTGTTGGGACTGCTTCTTTTCATGTTAAATATCAATTATTTGGATGACAGAATTGATGGCTTTGTGGCCAAATTTGTGGATGATACAAATTTGTGGAGGGGCACTTAGTGTTAAGGAAGCAGGGAATCTGCTGAAGGACTTGGATAGATTGGGAGAATGGGCAAAGAAGTGGTAGACTTAATATAGTGTAGGGAAGTGTATAGTCAAACATTTTTGTAGAAATAATAAAGGCAGAGACTATTTTCTAAATGGAGAAAATTGAAAAATCGGGTGCAAAGGGACTTGGGAGTCCTTGTGCAGAATTTCTTGGAGGTTAACTTGCAGGTTGAGTTGGAGGTAAGGAAGGCAAATGCAATGTTAGCATTCATTTCGAGGGGACTCGAATATAAAACCAAGGATGCAATGCTGAGGCTTTATATGGCACTGATCAGATAACACTTGGAGTATTGTGAGCAGTTCTGGGTCTTTAATCTAAAAATAGATGTGCTGGCATTGTAGAGCATCCAGAGGAGGTTCGTGAAAATAAGTCTGGGAGTGAAAGGGTTAACATGTGAGGAGTGTTTGATGGCTTTGGGCCTGTACTTGTTGGAGTTCAGAAGAATGGGGGGGTTGGGGTAGACCTCATTCAAACTTATTGAATAGATAGGTCTAGATCGAGAGGATGTTTCTTATAGTGGGGTAATCTAGGAATAGAGGACACAGCTCAGAATACAGGGAGATCCCTTTCAAATGGAGAGGAGGAGGAATTTCTTTAGAGGGCGGTGAATCTGTGGAACTTAATGCCATAGACGGTTATGGAGGCCAAGTCACTGGGTATATTTAAAGAGGAGGTTGACAGATTTTTTATTTGTCAGGGCATCAAAGGTTATGGGGAGAAGAGAGGAGAATAGGATTGAGAGGGATAATAAATTAGCCATGTTGAAATGGCAGAGCAGACTCAATGGGCCAAATGGCCTAATTTGTTCCTTTCTCTTATGATCTTGTGGACCCTTTCAAAGACTCTGCATCTCATGTTCTAATTTTTTATTGCTATTTATTATTATTATTTCTTTCTGTGTTTGCGCAGTTTGTTGTCTTTTGCACACTGGTTGAATGCCCAGGTTGGTGCAGTCTTTCATTGATTCTGTTATGGTTATTATTCTATAGATTTAAGAAAAAGAATCTCAGAGTTGTATATGGTGACATATACAGTATGTACTTTAATAAATTTACTTTGAACTCTATAGTCCGTGGATTATGCTGGGGGCATCCCATAAGTGTAGTCATGCTTCTAGAACCAACATCACATGCCCATACCTCACTAGCTCTAACCCTAACCCATTTGTCTTTGGAATGTGGGAAGAAACTGGAACGCACAGAAGAATTTTAATTCAAAGTGAGATTTTGTTTCAAAAGCAAAATATAGAGAAGGAAAGGAAGTTAAGAGGAAGGAAAAATAATTTTTGTTAAAATTTTGAACATCTTTTGAGGGTCGAGGAGTGAAGGTGTGCAGTTGCAGAGAGGTGGCAGTGATAGAGATCAAAAACAACATCAATTTAAAAAGATACGAGTTCTATCTTTTTCTGTCAACAAGAATCAAGATCTGGATGAGTGTTTTAAAGGAGAGAATTTTCAAGGGCACGGGGAAAGGATGGGGAGGATTTGGATGGGTGTTATATAAGGCTAGCAGGGTCTTGACAGGCTGCGTGGCCTACATCCATTTCTGTGCTTGATGAGTTTCTACTGTGGAACAAAAGTAATTCCACACCATGCTCCATGTTTCAGTTCTGATTCACTAGAAGAGCAGCGAGTTCAGGCTTTGCGATCTCCTTGTTTGATGGCACATTAGGCCATTCTGATTTGCTGTGCTCTTTACTCTGTGTCGATGCTGAGTGTGGATGTCCTTGCTGTCAATCTTATTGCAAACTCTTGGCCAGTATCACCTTACAGGGTGGTCATTAGTAACATGTTAACAGTTCTGCAAAAACTATCCCAGCCCACTGCACGTAAGCCAGCTGTTGGCATGAGGGTTAAATTCATTCGTAACTCCAAATCGCAAGTGGTCTTATGAAACCTTGATATTGTGTTTAGCAAGATATCCTTCAGAGTCCTTATCATCCCCAACTGTGTTTTATCTAATGCTGGCTTGGCTCATTCCTTCTATTTCCTGCATAATTACTAAAGTGTGCTTGCAACAGGTGTGGTCTTCCTACCGTATGTTCATCCTTTATCTGCTGTTCCACAAAGAGTCCCTGACATCCAAAACCTCTGCTTGCGATTGGCTGTGCTGTAGCCTTGTTTCACTGACACAGCACTTGGCAACTCCAACCTTGTGTTTCTCAATCTGCGCTTGTTCTTTTCACTTAGCAGCTCAGAGTGTTCTGGAATTTGAAGTTCAATTTGCCGCTGTCTATAAGGAGTTTGCATGCTCTCCCCATGAACTGCATTCTGTTCTTCCAGGTACCCTAGTTTCCTTCCAAAGATTAGTAAGTTAATCTTTTTTTATTTTTACTGCCCATTACACCGGTGGCAGTAGGACATCAATGCAGGTCCTCCATCTCTGGCGGTGTTCAGGGCTTCCTTCATCATGTCAGTAGCTTCCTCTCAGTTTTCACCGCTGTCAGTCACGCAAGTCCCAGCTAGAGACTCAGGATACCATCAGACTCAGATGAAGAAGAATTCTTCATTGATATTTCTGTAACAGTTTTGTTTTACTAGTCAAGGATGTTAGGAGAATTCTGGGTGACTTGGATAGGCTGGGTGAGTGGGCAGATACTTGGCAGATGATGTTTAATGTGAGAAAGTGTGAGGTTATCCACTTTGGGAGTAAGAACAGGAAGGCAGATTATTATCTGAATGGTGTAGAGTTAGGTAAGGGAGAAATACAAAGAGATCTAGGAGTCCTTGTTCATCAGTCACTGAAGGTGAATGAGCAAGTGCAGCAGGCAGTGAAGAATACTAATAGAATGTTGGCCTTTATTACAAAGGGAATTGAGTACAAGAGCAAGAAAATCCTCTTGCATTTGTACAGGGCCCTGGTGAGACCACACCTGGAGTATTGTGTACAGTTTTGGTCTCCAGGGTTAAGGAAGGACATCCTGGCTGTAGAGGAAGTGCAGCGTAAATTCACGAGGTTAATTCCTGGGATGTCTGGACTGTCTTACGCAGAGAGGTTAGAGAGACTGGGCTTGTATGTGCTGGAATTAAGGAGATTGAGAGGGGATCTGATTGCAACATATAAGATTATTAAGGGATTGGACAAGATAGAGGCAGGAAATATGTTCCAGATGCTGGGAGAGTCCAGTACCAGAGGCTATGGTTTGAGAATAAGGGGTAGGTCATTTAGGACAGAGTTAAGGAAAAACTTCTTCTCCCAGAGAGTTGTGGGGGTCTGGAATGCACTGCCTCGGAAGGCAGTGGAGGCCAAGTCTCTGGATGCTTTCAAGAAGGAGCTAGATAGGTATCTTATGGATAGGGGAATCGTGGGATATGGGGACAAGGCAGGATCCGGGTATTGATAGTAGATGATCAGCCATGATCTCAGAATGGCGGTGCAGGCTCGAAGGGCTGAATGGTCTACTTCTGCACCTATTGTCTATTGTCAAAGTTGTTAACCCTGAGTTGAACCCCCAAACCTGGAGGACCGGTGGACCACTCTTAGACAGGTCTGTACTCTTTGACCCGTCTGGCATGAGTGATCTTACCAAGAACCAAAACATAAAGCCCTGACTCCAGCCAACATGGCTCGCCGGGTCATTGAGGCACGCAAGCCTCCAAACCCCACGACAAGGTTGTGGTCCTCTTGGAGGGGTAGGTTAATTGGTCACTGAAAATTATCCTGCGATTAAATAGGTGGGTTGCTGGATGGTTCCGATCATTGCGCAGGAAGGGCCTGTTCCATGCTGTATCTCTAAATAAATAAAATTAAACCATGGTTATTTACACCAGCCTCAGTGTCGATGAAATATTTAGAAAATTGAGCACTACAGCACAGTATGGGCCCTTCGGCCCACAATGTTGTGCCGAACTTTTAACCTACTCTAAGATCGATCTAACCTTCCCTCTCACTTAGCTCTCCATTTGTCGATCATCATGTGTCTATCTGTCAGTTTCTTGAATGCCTTTAATCTCTACCACCAACCCTGCCAGGATGTTCCATGCACTCACTATACCCTGTGTATAAAAAAAAAACTTACCTCTAATATCCCCCTTTACTTTTCTCCAATCACCTTAAAGTTATATAACCATATAACAATTACAGCACAGAAACAGGCCATCTTGGCCCTTTTAGTCCATGCCGAACGCTTACTCTCACCTAGTCCCACCGACCTGCACTTAGCCCATAACCCTCCATTCCTTTCCTGTCCATATACCTATCCAATTTTTTTTTAATTGACAAAATCGAACTTGCCTCTACCACTTCTACTGGAAGCTCCTTCCACACAGCTACCACTCTCTGAGTAAAGAAGTTCCCCCTCGTGTTACCCCTAAACTTTTGCCCCTTAACTCTCAACTCATGTCCTCTTGTTTGAATCTCCCTTATTCTCAATGGAAAAAGCCTATCCACGTCAATTCTATCTATCCCCCTCATAATTTTAAATACCTCTATCAAGTCCCCCCTCAACCTTCTGCGCTCCAAAGAATAAAGACCTAACTTGTTCAACCTTTCCCTGTAACTTTAGTGCCTGAAACCCAGGTATGCTCCCATGTATTTGCCACTTTCACCTTAGAACAAAGTTCTGGTTTATCCATTCAATCTATGCCTCTTATCATCTTGTACACTGCCCGCCTCTGTAAAGAGAAAGACCCTAGCTAGCTCAACCTTTCCTCATAAGAAGTACAAGAGTCTTGTGATCACATGTCACAAAATGCTGGAGGAGCTCAGCATCTACGGAAAAAAGTACAGTCGACGTCTTGGGCCAAAATGATGTCCTGCCTGGCCTGCTGAGTTCCTCCAGCATTTTGTGCGTGTTACTTGGATTTCCAGCATCTGCAGATTTTCCCTTGTTTGTGATCGCATGTATTGTGTTCCTGGGGATTGTATGGCAGGTCCATAGATTGTGCTGGAAAATGGTAAATATATAATATCTTTGAGTTCAGTGAAGGCTTATTTAAGATGGAACTTTTAAATAATAATAGCAATGTTATTTCCTTAATATGTTTCCTTATGGACATCTGGTAGAACTCTTACAATGTATTTTTAAAAAACTTTTTTAACTTGTTGCAAAGTAGCTAAATTATTGTGGAGGATGGAAAGGAGGGATTAAACAGCATCCACTGTAAATATTGTGTTGATAAATTTAGGGGTTAGACAAAGGTACACAAATAACACTGTCTTGCATACGTTGCCTGTCATATCCAGAGATCTGTGTGGGAGAGTGTTTAAAGTGGAAAAGCCGGGGCAGTTCCACTCTCTTGTCATCGCGAGTCCGCGTTCAGTGGTACACGTAGTCATCACTAACTGGGGTCTTCCTTTGTTGCTGCAGATGACCATGGTGGAGGCGTATACGATAGGGTCTTTTAAGAGATTTTTGGATAGGTACATGGAGCTTAGAAAAATAGAAGACTGTGGGTAACGCTAGTAGTTTCTAAGGTAGGGACCTGTTCGGCACAACTTTATGGGCCGAAGGACCTGTATTGCGCTGTAGGTTTTCTATGTTTTTTTTTTCTGACTTCTTCTGTGCCTCATTATGCCCTTCATTCTCTACGAAGTGTTGCAGAACCTCCTTCCTGGCCGTTGGATCTCACTGTTGCAGTTAGTGTATGTTATTTACTGTCAATCTTACTTGGTTGTTTGTAGTTGTGTCTGGATTATGGTTGTGAGAACCACATAAGCCTCAGCTATAAACAATATTTCACTGCTGTCTTGAGGGAGAGCTGCACAGCCAGAGGGATGAGTTTCCAGACAGTTCTTAGATGGCTAGAAAACCTGCTGTGTCAATATTCCACAGGGATTGGGCTGATTCCCAGTGATGATTATGTAATTTTAAAAAAGCAAAGTATATAATAAAGACACAAGAGATTGCAGATGCTGGAAATCTGGAGCAAAACACACAAAATGCTGGAGGAACTTAGCAGGTCAGGTTACCAAGGGAAATGGACAGTTACGATTTAGGCCGAGGCTCTTCATCAGGACTGGAAAGAAAGAGGGCAGAAGCCAAAATAAATGGTAGGAGAGAGAGAGCTGGCAGGTGTTAGATCGTAAGACCACAGGATCCAGGAGCAGAATTAGGCCATTTGGCCCATCAAGTCTGCTCTGACATTTCATCAAGGCTGATACTATATTCCTTTCAGCCCCAATCTCCTGCCTTCTCCCCGTGTTTCCCTTCGTGCCCTTACCAATCAAGATTCTGTCAACCTCTGCCTTAAATATACATAAAGACCCGGCCTCCACAGCTGCCTGCGGCAAAAATTCCACAGATTTACCACTCTCTGGCTTAAGAAATTCTTCCTCATCTCCATTCTAAAAGGACGCCCCTCTATTCTGAGGCTGTGTCCTCTGGTCTTAGACTTTCCCACCATAGGAATCATCCTCTCCACATCTGCTCTATCAAGGCCTTTCACCATTTGATAGGTTTCAATGAGGTCACCCTTCATTCTTCTGAATTTCAGTGAATACAGGGCCATCAAATGCTCTTCATATGACATTAAATCCTACAATCATTTTTGTGAACCTCCTTTGAACCCTCTCCAGTTTCAGCACATCCTTTCTAAGACAAAGTCTGCTCTCAATACTCCAAGTAAGGCCTCATCAGTGATTTATAAAGTCTCAACATTCCATCCTTGCTTTTATATTCTAGTCCTCTTGAAATGAATGCTAACATTGCATCTGGCTCCCTCACCATAGACCCAACCTGCAAACTAACCTTCGGGGGATCCTGCACAAGGACTCTCAAGCCCCTTTGCACCTCAGTTCTGTTTGTGTTTTCTCTCAATTTAGAAAATAGTCAACACTCTCATTTCTTCTACCAAAGTGCATGACCGTACTCAACACTGTATACCAGCTGCCATTTCTTTGCCCGTTCTCCTAATCTGCCTAAGTCCTTCTGTAGTCTGTCTTCTTCCTTAAAACTTCCTGCCCCTCCACCTATCTTATTGTCTGCAACAAAGCCATCAATTCCATCATTCAGATCACTGCAACACAGACTCCTGTGGAACACCACTAATCATCGGAAGCCAGTCAGAAAAGGCTCCCTTTATTCCCACTCTTTGCCTCCTGCCAATCAGCCACTGCTTTTTCCATGCTAGAATCTTTCCTGTAAAACCATAGGCTCCCAATCATTTTCAATGAACTGTGAATCCGTGTTCCCAGATTCCCTCTGTTTTACTGCACTTTTCAGTGCCCTACCGCTCCCTGTGTAAGACCTATCTTGGTTGGTCTTCCCAAAGTGCACCTCACTCTTGCCTGTGTTAAATTCCATCTTCCATTTTTTAGCCCATTCTCCAGCTGGTCCAGATCCCACTGCAAGCTTGGAAAGTCATCCCCGCTGTCCACTACAGCCCTAGTCTTGATGTCATCCACAAATTTGCTGATCCAGTTTACCACATTATCATCCAGATCATTGATATAGATGACAAACAACAATGGACCCAGCACCGAGCCCTGTGGCACAACACTAATCACTAATCACAGGCCTCCAGTCAGGGAAACAACCATATAGAATCACTCTCTAGCTTTTTCCACAAAGGCAATATCTAATCCAATTTACTACCTTACCTTGAATGCCAAATGACTAAACCTTCAACCTCCCATGTGAAAGGTCTTGCTAAAGTCCATGTAGACGATATCCACTGTCTTGCGGTCATTAACTTTACTAGTACAACATCTTTCTCCACAGCCAGTTAACTATCTATTCTGGCACTCTGGTTCCCATGTCACTGAACTCTAGTTTAAACCCCCTCTTGCAGCACTAGTAAACCTTCCTGCTAGGCTATTGGTACTTTCTTTTCCAGTTCAGGTGCAAACTGCCCTCTGTGAAAGAGCCCAATGTGCACCTCTGCCTCCTGCGTTAACTCCTCAGCCACGTATTTAGCTGTATGAGCTTCCTGTTTCTGGCCTCACTAGCAGGTGGCACGGTTATCGATCCTGAGATCACAAGGCTGGATGGAGGTCCTGTTCTTTAACTGAGCATATAACTCCCTGAACTCCCTTTGCAGAACCTCAGCACTCGTCCTACCCCCATGCCATTGGTACCAATGTGGAGAACCTCTCTAACTGTTCACCTTCCCACTTAAGAACGCTGTGGACTTGATCCGAGATATCCCAGATCCTGGCACCCAGGAGGCAATGTGCCGTCCGGAATCTCATTCTCATCCACAGGACCTCCCTTCTGTTCCTCTAACCGACAAATCCCCCATCACTACAACTCAACTCTTCAACCACCCCTTCCCTTCAGAGCCACAGAGCTAGACTCAGTGCTGTGATTTTCCTCTGCTAGCTCAGCCCCCAACAGTATCCCAAAGTGCTGTCGAGGGAAACGTCCACAGGGGTACTCTGCACCACCCCTTTCCCCACCCTGACAGTCACCCAGTTACTTGTGTCCAGCACCCTGGGTGAAACTACCTTCCTGTATGTCTTGTCTGTCAACTCCTCAGACTCCGGAATGTTCTAAAGTTCATCCAATTCCTTAACATGGTCTGTTAGAAGCTGCAGCTGGATGCACTTCTCGCAAGTGTAGAAACGAGGGACACGAGGCCTTGCCACAGAACTGCAAGAGGAACGTTTCACTGTCCTGTCTGACATCCCCTCTCTTCTAAGTGTGCAATAAGAAAGGAAGAAAGAATAAATAACAAAATAAAATGCCTACTGCATATACCTTGCAAAGCCTCAACTCTCCAGTCCAACACTGGCCCACCCACACAGTGGCTACTCCACTTAAACAACTTGGACCTTGCTGTGCTTAATTATGTGTGATCCGGTGTGTGATGCACAAAATGTGCCGACTGCCCCACTCACTACTTTTAAACTCTCTCCCCCTCTATGCAATCCAGTGTCACATATGTGGTGACATACATGTACTTTGATAATAAATATACTTTGAACTGTGGAAACACCATCAGGCTTCGTTAAGTAGAAGGTGCATTAGTCTATCCTGGAGCGTGTGTGAAGTGCAGGTGTTTGGGGTCATTAGCATTGTATTTTAACTCAGTTGACCGATATTTGTTTTGTATTCTTCTTGCCTTTACCTACTCGGAAGTTATTTTTCCCAGCCTTGAGCGTAGACATCCAGTGGCCACTTTATTAGGTACTGTGATGGCCCCCTAGGCCTGAGTCGACATAGTGGTGGAGCCCAGTATGGTTTTCTGCTGCTGGAGCCCGTCCACTTCAAGGTTCAACATGTTGTGCTTTCAGAGATGCTCTTCTGCACCCCGCTGTTGTAACGCACGGTTATTTGAGTTACTGTCACCTTCCCGTCAGCTTGAACCGGTCTGGCCGTTCTCCTCTCCCTTTGTCATTAACAAGGCGTCGGGCTTTATTAAAGGGGTCGATGAATCAGTACACTGTAGGGAGATAGAAAACTTGTCTGACTCAATGTCAACAAGACCAAGGTACTGATGGTAGACTTCAGGAGAGGGAAACCAGAGGTCCATGAGCCAGTAATCATTGGAGGATCAGAGGTCAAGAGGGTCAGTAGCTTTAAATTCCTGGGTGTCACTATCTCAGAGGACCTGTCCTGGACCCATCATATAAATATTATTGCAAAGAAAGCACGTCAACACCTCCACTTCCTCAGGAGGCTGCAGCAGTTCGGCATGTCATCGAAAACCTTGGCGAACTTCTGCAGCTGAAAAGTGTGGTGATGGGTTACATTACAGCCTGGTATGGGAACACCAACGCCTTTGAGTGGAAAATCCTACAAAAGTTAGTGGATTTGGCCCAGTACGTCACAAGTAAAATCCTCCCAGCCATTGAGCACATCTACATGAAACGTTGCCGTAGAAAGACAGCATCTGACATCAAAGATCCTCACCTCCCAGGCCGTGTTCTCTTCTTGCTGCTGTCATCAGGTAGAAGATACAGGAGCCCCAGGACTCAAACCATCAGGCTCTTGAACACTCATTTAAGGACTCTGTTATATTGTTATTTCATGCTCATTATTTATATCTGCATTTGCATAGTTTATTTACATTTCCTGATGTTTACAGTTTATAGTTACCATTCTATAGATTTGCTAAGTATGCCCGCAGAAAAAGAAACCCAGGGTTGTAAGTGGTGACATGTATGGACTCTGATAAATTTTTTTTTGTAATTTTTTTTATTGAAGTTCATCATCAAACAAACATTTCCATAAGATGTATTTCAGACATTGTGCATATATATCATATAATCATATATATCACAAATCTCCACAAAGTATTTATGTGAGGTATACACTTATAGAAAAGAGTGGAAAGAAAAAACAAGCAAAAGGAAAGAACTATGTACAAGTAGGGAGTGATCTTTTTTTTTACAACAGTTTCATTGATTTGAGAGAATAAAATCAGGCCTATGAGGCATTATGTAGTTAAACCATTTTTCCCAGTATGAATCAAATTGTTCCAAATTGGATAAAATTCTCTTATATTTGATTGGATTTAATAGCCCATTGACATTAAAAGAAATGAATTTTACCTTGTCCTTAGCCATCTGTATTTATCTGTCAGTGTATCATTGAAATTAGAATAAAACTTAATCGATCTACTCCCTGAACAAATAAGAACCAAGAAATGGCAGTGAACGTGTGATTCCAAGGCTGAGGTCTCTAGTAGATGACCCTGCGTTGAGCTAGAGGAAATGTCTAGCTGTGGGGGATAACCCCTCCCACTTGTGAGTTGAGGGCCCCCATTGCAGTATTCATAAAAGTCAGTGAATAAATCCATTACACAGAAAAGATTTTCCTGTGTACTCCTCTATATATATATATATACACACACACACACACACATACACATATATATATACACGTACATACTCATACACACACACATTACATACACATATATACATTCTCATTTTGGTGGGGAAAAAGGAGTAAGTGAGAGAATAAAGAATAACAACTAAGTAATATAAAATCCACATTTTAAGTATTTCTCGAGATAGGTATATCACCGTGTAATTTTGCTTCCGTTTAGCTTCTCAACATTTTTAAAGTTAGTCAAACCTTATGGCTCTTCTGAAGGGGGTTAGGACTGTCTTTGGGAAACTCCCGGTCTCTTCCTGATATACTTCTCTCGGCCTCCTCCCATCTCCTGCCTTCTCGATTCTTGCACTATTTCCCAAGCGGAGTGGGATAATTCCTCAGCCAGGCTTTCCCTCATTTTGGTAATGCTAACAGGCAACCCTGTGGCCTTCATGTCTGTAGTCGCCTCTTCCACTGTCTGGTACAACCGCATCCCGTTGTCATTAAACACTCGAAGTTTCACAGGGAATGGAGTTTGAAATCTAATCTTGTTTTGCTTTAGTACTCGCTTTACTTCGGAGTATTCTTTGTGTTTCTACAGGACCACGGGGGGGGGGGGGTAATCTTGGTCAAAATATATTAATTTATCGTCGTAAAACACTCTCTTTTTACCCCAGGCCCTTTGTAGAATCTGCGCCTTGATGCTGTACCGCAGGAATTTAATTATTATTGAGCGTGGCTTTCTATCCTGGGTCGGTTTTGGGACTAACGCACGGTGGGCTCTTTCGACTTCCAGCTCCATAGCCGGAGGAAGTTCCAGCGCGTCCCGCAGTAACTTTCCGACAAACTCCGTCATAGACGAGCCCTCAGCTCCTTCGGGAACGTTGTAGATTCTGATACTTTTCCGCTGTGATCTTCCCTCCAGGTCAAGCAGTTTACCTTCTTGGTGATGTATTATTTTTATTGTCTTGCTCAGTATCCATTCCACGTTTTGAACGCGATCTTCCACCTTCTCACTGCGAGTCTCTGCCACCGCTATTTTTTGATTAACGCTGGCAAGCTCTGCCTTAATATCATGGAGCTGCTGCTTTATTTCTTTCTGGACCTCCATTATTTCTTTCAGGATTTCGAAGATATTCACCGCTTCGACTGAATGAGGCCCGGTGGCCGCCTCACTTACACGCGGTCGGGTCGAAGAGTCGGACGCAGGCTCCGCAGTGTCGCTTTTTTTATTTCCATTTCTTCTCCCCATTCTTGCCCCTCTTTTCAGTTCAAATATTTTTCAAAAGATATTATATTTGATGGGTTAACGGGGCTTAATACGCGTTTTTCCGGAGGAGCTATTGACTTAAGCTATCATTCTCAACAATGACGTCACCAGTTGTCTGATAACAAATTTTACTTTGACTTTGACTCAAACAACCCCATCTGGCACAACCATTCCACAGTCAAAGCCACTTGATCATATTTCTTTCCCAACTGAACCTCCTGACCATGTCTGCATGCTTTTATGCATTAAGTTGCTGGCACATGATTGGCAGATTAGATATTTGCACTAACAAGCAGATGTACAGGTGTACCAAATATAGTGGTCACCGAGTGTAATCTTGGGAAATCAGAGTGTTGGGATGTGTATGATAGTCGGGCCGAAGGAATGTTGTTGAACAGAGAGACTTCAAGGTTCAGTTCCCTGGAAACAGCAGTGCTGTTCAATGAAGTGGCGAGAAAAGCATATGGCACACTTTATTTATTTATTTAATTGGAGATACCTTATGGATCAGGCACTTCTGGCCTGACAAGTCACACAACCTAGCAACCCACATGTTTATACTGAGACTAATCACAGGACTACTTGCAATGACAATGAAACTACTAACCAGTAGGTCTTCGGACTGTGTGGGAAATCAGAGCACCCGGAGGAGACCCTCTTCTGGATGACATAGCAACTGAACTCTGAATGCCCATGCTCTGAGCTGCAATAACTTCACATTAACTGCTACTGTACTGCGGCACGCAAAATTTTGGTCAGGGCATGTAACGGGGATGCTAGGTCGCAACTTTATAAAATGCTGGTAAGATTGCACTTGGAGTTCTAGCCACACTATTGGATTATGCAGACTGGCAAAATGCGCAACTCCCCAAGGCTGTTTTTGAAAGGTATAAGTGGGCCATTCAGCCCATCAATTCTGTCTCATAGCAGGTATTGGGTATAAAGTGCTTCTGTGTATCGTGGAACATATGTGAGCGGTTCTCTGGAAATGCAGGTGTTTAGCTCATTAACTTTGTATTTTAACTGTGTTTGCCCATGTTTGTTTCCTATTCTTTTGCCTTTACCTACTCAAACGTTATTTATCACAACCTTGAAGATATAGATTAAGTCATAATTTATCAGCCTTGTGGAAGAGAGTTCCACCTTTCCCTGGAGTAAAGAATTGCTTCCTGAATTCTTTTGCTTTAATACAAAACATTGGTCCACAGAAGCTGGACACTAATGTCTTCTGAAAGCTTTCTCCCCACATCTCCTAATCCAAGTAGTCATTCCTGTATTTGTTGCATGTTTACACAGTTAGAACAGCAGGCCCATCTCAGAACTTCAAAACGGAGGAAAGTTGGAAACCAAAAGGTCACAGACCTGGTTCATATTTTTCAATTTTCTGTTACATGAAAAATTTATGTCCAAGATGAACTTGATGGCTGTTGTTAAGATTAAGCAGACATTTTGATGACATGAGTTCATTTTCTACGCTGCAGGCTTGTCATTCATTCAGAGTAAAAAATGATTTTACTTTTCCTGACTGTAAACAGTTTCAATACTAGGGACACCCATCTCAGCCTTGAGTTTATTGTGTGAAGGTCAGAAGCTGGTGCTGTAAAAGGACCTGCCAAACACATCCAGCAAGGGCCTTGGGGCTGATAATGTATGTTGTATTAATGAAGACACTGCTTATCCACCAAAGATCAGGTTAACAACTGTGACGTTACTTCAAATGTTTAAATGTTCTAGTCCAAATCAGAAATGGTGGAATTTCAGCCTTCACTGATAAACTGTGACATCCACCATCAAATCAGTTGTGCTTCACTGGAAAGTATTGCAACAGAAGAGAAAAAATATGGCTTAATTTTGTAAATTATGCCAGGCCAGTCTACATTCAAGATTGTTTAATATCACCTTCAGTACACAAGTGTAAAGAAGAACTAAATAGCCGTTACTTTGGATCTGACGCAGCACACAAAAAAACACAATAAGAAAAAGAACACAATAACAAAAAACACAATAAATATAAATACATAAGATAAGTTATATACATTGATTGATTGTGTCCATAAAGTGATGCTGTGTCTGTGGTGGTGTACATACAGGGAATGGTAAGAGTAGTATTTCACAGTTAATGGAGCTGCTGGTGGCTCTCATTCTCTGTGTCAGGTTTAAAGTTGGAATGCCGAATATACAGTATGTTCTGTCCATACACTATAACACAAACATGCCAGCCCATGAGACCACAAACAGTTCCCTTATCAATTTTATTCACCAATTACTTCTGTTAGGACCTTGCTGTGGTGTATTAAAATCCTAACACATAGGAGGAATATTAGGCCATTTGGCCCATTGTGTGCTCTGCCATTCTATCACTAGTGAGGTCAGCTGAGAAGATCATCGGGGTCTCTCTTCCTGCCATCACGGACATTTACACTACATGCTGCATCCGCTAAGGAAACAGCATTATGAAGGACCCCATGCACCCCTCATACAATCTCTTCCCCCTCCTGCCGTCTGGGAAAAGGCTCCAAAGCATTCGGGCTCTCACGACCAGACTATGTAACAGTTTCTTCCCCCAAGCCATCAGACTCCTCAATACCCAGAGCCTGGACTGACACCTTGCCCTACTGTCCTGTTTATTATTTATTGTAATGCCTGCACTGTTTTTGTGCATTTTATGCAGTCCAGTGTAGGTCTTGTGTAGATCAGTCTAGTTTTTGTACTGTGTCATGTAAACCATGGTCCTGAAAAACATTGTCTCGTTTTTACTATGCACTGTTCCAGCAGTTACAGTCGAAATGACAATAAATCGACTTGAATGAGGGGTGACTTCATTGGAACCTAATGAATGTAAAAAAAAAAAGTCTTGATAGAGTAGATGTGGAGAGGATATTTTTTATGGTGGAGGAGTATAAGACCAGAGGATACAATCTTAGAATAGAGGCATCCTTTTAGATTGAAAATGAGGAATTTTTTTAGCCAGAGAGTGGTGACTGTGTGGGATTTGATGCCACAGCCAACTGTGGAGGCCAAGTCATTGGATAAATTTAAGGCAGAGGTTGATAGATTCTTGATTGTTCAAGGCATGAAGGGATATGGGGAGAAAGCAGGAGATTGGGGCTGAAAGAGAGCCATGATGAAATGGCAGAGCAGACTTGATGGGCCAAATAGCCTATACATTATGGACCTATGGTCTATCACGGCTGATATATTACTCCTCTCAAACCCATTCTCCCGCCTTCTCCCAGTGACCTTTGACACTCTTACACAAGTGGAAATGAAATCTAACTTCTAAAGGAGCAGCAACACACGATCTGTTGGAGAAACTCAGCAGGTCAAGCAGCACCTGTGGGTGTGGGGGAGAGAAATTGTGCTGTTTGGAGTTTGTTAGTGACGGTTCCTGTCCCTGCATGACCTGCTGAGATTCCCCAGCAGACTGTGTGCTGTTCTAAGCGAATGCAGCAAGAGCAGTTATTGGCTGAGACACAGAATATGAGAAGATCTGGTGCTGGGTGTGGGGTTTTCTGTCATCTGGGCTGGGAAGGAACCCTGGTGGTTGGAGAGGGATGTCTAATGGTCAAGGGAAAGTCCCTATCACTCCTGGATCCCATTTTCGCTGCCATAATTGCCTCACTAACTTTGAACTTTGAATATTTTACCCATGACTTGAACATAGAACATAAACCATTACAGCACAGTACAGGCACTTCGGCCCACTATATTGTGCCAACCCTTTAAACCTACCCTAAGCACACAGCCTCCATTTTTCTGTCATCCGTGTGCCTATCTAAAAGCTTCTTGATTATCCCTAATGTATCTGCCTCTACCACCACCCCCGACAGGATATCACATCACTGTGTTAAAAAAACTATAGTTTCCTCCAATCACCTTAAAATTATGCCCCTTTGTATTAGCTTTTCCCAGCCTAGGAAAATGTCTCTAGCTGTCAACTGTATCTGTGCCTCTTATCATCTTATACACCTCTATCATCTCCTCTCAGCTCTCATCCTCTTTCACCACAGAGAGAAAAACCCTGGCTCACTCATCCTATCCACATCAGACATGCTCTTTAATCCAGGCAGTACCCTGTGTTGTTGTTTTTACGTAGTTCAGTCTAGTTTTTGTACTGTGTCATGTAACACCATGGTCCTGAAAAACATTGTCTCATTTTGACTATGTACTGTACCAGTAGTTATGGTCGAAATGACAATAAAGTGACTTGACTTGACTGAAATCCCCTCTGCGCCCTCTCTATAGATTCCACATCCTTCCTGTAATGAGGCAAGCGAAGCTGAACACAATCCTCCAAGTGTGAATATTGTGTTCACCTGACGTTTGTGTACTTCTCCCAGCAGGGACATAGGAGCTGGACGTTCACCATCCAAAGCTGGTGGGTCTACAAGTTGTAGCCAAACCTGTGTTTTAGATCTTAGGCAGATTACAGCACTGGCAATGGGGGGTGAGGGAGGTCTGTGATTAATAAACTCTTTCACCCTCAGGCAAAGTTCAAATTAAATTTATTATCGAAGTACATATATGCCACTGTATACAACTCTTGAGATTCATTTTCTTGTGGGCTTTCACAGTAGATACAAAGAAACAATAGAATCATGAAAACTGCACACAACGATGGACAAACAGCCAATGTGCAAAAGAAAACAGACTGTGCAAATACCAAATAAATAGATAGATGAATAAGCAAGCAAGGAAGCAATTAATATTGAGAACACAAGTTGTAGAATCCTTAAGAATGAGACTGTAGATTGTGTGATCAGTTCACTGATAGAGTGAGTGACGTTATCCCCCTGTTCAAAAGCCTGATGACTGAAGGGAAATAACTGTTCCTGAAGCAGCTGGTGTGGGACTCGAGGCTCCAGTACCTCCTCCCTGTTGGCAGCAGCGAGAAGAGAGCACGGATGGTTGGTGGCGGGTGGGTAGTGGAGAGTGGCAGGGTGCCCCCCTGCCTGAGGAAATGGTGCACAGCTGTGGGAGACCATTTTGTGGACTCACGCCAAAGCCCTCCCGGGTAAGGGATTACTCACCCTCACTGAAATAGTTACAGAGACGAGAAAAGCAAAGGATTTCCTGACAGTCGTGTTGGAGGCAGCTGCTGTCCTGGGTCAGACTCTATAAAATATCCAGTGTCCTCCCTTCTAATTAACCCTCTCATCCCCGGGCCTCTGCTCTTCATCTCTCACGGTACACAAGTTCTGATGTTACAAATCGTCGTGACTTAATAATGATCTGTATTGCTATCTTGAACTGACGGCCGGTGTTGCATTTCTCCGTCTCTGTATTAAAAAGTATTGAATGAAGGAGCTGGTCTGAAGCAACTGCGCCTTCAGATTCACGATTTATTGCTGCATCTTACTCCTGAGACTGGAAAAACAAGTAGGTCCGGAAACTTAAGGGAGCCTAAAATTAATCCAGATCTCTGCAGGTGTCAGAATATGGACATTACTGTCCTTCAGTCATGATGAAGGGGCTTGGCCCCAAAAGTTAACTGTTTTAAGGCTTATATTCTTATGTTTATTCCCTTCCACAGACCCTTACTGACCTAAGCACAAGAGATTTTGCAGATACTGGAAATCCAGAGCAAAACACATAAAACACTGGAGGGGCTCTTCAGGTCAGGAAGCATCTACGAAGAGGAATGAAGAGTTGATGATATGGGCCAAAACCCTTCATCACTACTTCAAACAACGTTATCCTTTTTTTTTTCAGTTCTGCTGAAGGGTCACAGCTCGAAACATCGACTGTTCATTCATTTCCACAGATGCTGCCTGATCTGCTGAGTTCCTCCAGCATTTTGTGTGGGTTATTGATGCACCATCAATAACTCACTCTGAGTCGTAAAGGCGAGATATTGGCTTTTATTGACTGGAAGAAGGAACGAGCAGTGAGTGACCACCATACTACATCCTGGAGACTGAGAGGCCGGGCCCAGGCCTTGATCGCCTTTATACAGGGGTCTGTGGGAGGAGCCACAGGAGCAGTCAGCAGGGGCCTGTCCAGACAGGTATATGTAGTTCCCCACAGTTACTCTGGATTTTCAGCATCTGCAGAATCTCCTGTGTGCTTGCCATCTATTTAGCAACTTCATTCAGACGCTCCATGGGCAAAGACTTGGCTTTATGTTTCTTATCATGGGACAGCGTTTGGATTGGGCACGCCGCTGGGGGTTCTGGGTGCAGTTGTAAGGATGCTGGTAAGGCTGCACGTGGATGGAGTATTGTGAGCCCTTTATCTAAGAAAGGATATGCTGGCATTGGAGAGGATCCAGAGGAGGTTCATGAGAAATATCCCAGAATGAAAGAATTAATGCCTGAGAAGTGTTTGATGGCACTGGGCCTGTATTTACTGGAGTTTGGATGAATGAGGGGGGATCTAGTTGAAACCTACTGAATATTGAAAGACCTGGATGAAGTGAATGTGGAGAAAGGACCCTCCTCGGGCGGGGGAGTCTACGACCAGAGAGCACACCCTCAAAATAGAAGGATGTCCCTTTAGAACAGAGATGAGGAAGAACTTCTGCCAGAAGGTGGTGAATCTGTGGAATTCATTGCCACAGACTGCTGTGGAGGCCAAGTCATTGGGTATATTTGCAGCAGACATTGACTGATTTGTCAAGGCATCAAAGGTTACGGGGAGAAGGCAGGAGAATGGGGTTGAGAGGGTAATAAATCAGCCACGTTGGAGTGGTAATGACATGAAAGGGCCAAGTGGCCTAATTCTGCTCCCTGTGACTGATGGACTGTTGTGTTCAGCCCTTCTCTAGGAATGATGTTATTATGCTTAGCCCCCTGCTCTACTCACTTTATACTTATGACAGTGAAGCTAAGCAGAGCTCTGACGCCATATTTAAATTTACTGGCGATGCACTGTCATAAGCTGAATCAAAAGTGGTGATGGACCAGCATATATGAGAGGGATTGAAAATCTGGCTGAATGGTACCACAACACCCTCTCGTTCAATGTCTGCAAGACCAAGGTACTGCTTTCTCTGGCGGACAGAGTGTAGGTGCATATCAGAATGGGAATGGCTCTGACCGCCAGAGAAAGTGGGATCTCCCAGTGGCCACACATTTTAATTCCACGTCCCATTCCCATTCTGATATGTCTGTCCATGGCCTCCTCTACTGTCAAGATGAAGCCACAGTCAGGTTGGAGGAACAACACCTTATATACCGGCTGGGTAGCCTCCAACCTGATGGCATGAACATTGACTTCTCTAACTTCCATTAATGCCCCTCCTCCACTTCTTACCCCATCCCTGATATTTAGTTTTTCCCCCTCCCCTTTTTTTCTCTCTCTCTGCCCATCACTCTGCCTGTTCTCCTTCTCCAGCTCTGTATCCCATTTGCCAATCACCTTTCCAGCTCTTAGCTTCACCCCACCCCCTCCGGTCTTCTATCATTTCGCATTTTCCTCTTGCCCCACTACTTTCAAATCTCTTACTATCTTTCCTTACAATTAGTCCTGACGAATGGTCTCGGCCTGAAACGTCGACAGTGCTTCTTCCTATAGATGCTGCCTGGCCTGCTGTGTTCCACCAGCGTTTTGTGTGTGGTCCATGAGCCATTCTTCACTGAGGGATCAGAAATGGAGAGAATCAGCAACTTTAAATTCCTTGGTGTTATTATTTCAGAGGATTTGTCCTGGGCATGTAAGTCCAATTATGAAAAGAACACCACTTTGACAATCTTCTTTAAATGTTTGGTGGAGAGTATATTGACTGTTATATTGACTGTTTGTATCATGGTCTGATATGGAAACACCAATGTCCTTGAACAAAAAAAGTAGTGGATACAGCCATTCTTCATTGGTAAAGCCCTCCCCAACACTGAGCACAACTACATGAAGGGCTGTTGCAGGAAAGTAGCATCCATCATCAGGGACCCCCACCACCCAGGCCATGCTTCCTTCTCACTGCTGCCATCAGGAAGAAAGTACAGGACCCTCAGGACTCACAGCACCAGTTCAGGGACAGTTACAACCCCTCAGTCTTCAGGCTCTTGAACTGAAGGGGATAACTTCAGCCACACCATCACTGAGCTGTTCCCACAGCCCTTGACTCGCTCCAAGGACTCTTCTTCATCTCATGTTCTTGACATTTATTGCTTACTTTTTTCTTTCTTTTTTCCTTTCTCTCTCTTTCTCTTTCCTCCCTCTCCCCCCTCCCCCTCCCTCCCTCCCTCTTCTCTCCC